>NC_056726.1:106803839-107063839 GCF_019279795.1 Protopterus annectens
AGAGTTAGGCAGAGTCCCTCATTGACTATCTTCAAGAGGAATCTTAATGAGAGGATGGGAGATTGTAGGTTTACCCCGGGTATCACTTCTGTGTCACTGTTAGACAGAGGCGCAGTATACTAACCTCAAAAAGGGCATAGCAAAATTAATTTAAAATGGGTGGTGAAAGCAAAACACACTCTGGCTAGGCTTATAAATGCCCTAGGGCAGATAGCCTAGTATGAACCTATGAACCTATGAGCATAGCTGCACTGTCTCAAGTACAGTTATTATTTATTTATGGCACAACTTGTATGATCAAGACTAGCACGTGTATTAGAGCACAGCTGCACTGTCTCAAGTACATTTATTATTTATTTATGACACGACATAGTATGTTCAGGAATATATATATATATATTACTATAACTGACTTAAAAAGATAAAAAAAAGTTTTTGTATCAACATGCATTTTCAGAAAAACAAGACTCTTGAAATTCTAATGTCTGTTCTGCCCACAGAAAAAAAGACACATTATGTTCCGTTCTCGCCATTTACAACCTTAAAATGACTGTTCTGGTTGTGTCTTCTTGTCACAAAAGCATTGTATACGGTTCCACGCTGTAAGCATTAGTCTATACAGTTCTAGACATACTTGTGCTCTTTGAGTTAGCATTTTCTAAGAGATGCTCAGAAAAAAAAGATGCACTCATTTGAGTACACTGGGCTGCTACACCCTTGATGGAGAGTGTCGCAGGTCTTTTATTCCAGAGCACACACGGGTGAACAATTTGGAGTCGCCAGCCCACTTACGTATGTATGTCTTTGGACTACGGAAGAAAACGGGAGGGCCTGGGAAAAACATCCTAACTCGGTGGAAGATGTACAGACTGCACAGGCACCACCATAGCCGAGGACCGAACCAGATACTGTAACTGTAGTCGACAAGAATGCGCCACTGTGCCACCCCAGCCCCACAACTCAATGCACATTATAATGAATTAAATATAATTAATGACAATGAACACATCCATTGTGCATTTCATAAAGTCGTAGCATAAGCTTCTCCAAAAGGTTCAAGGAAGACAGCTTTACAACAGCAATTAAAAGAGGGCAAGCTTAAGGCAAGTTCTGAGTAGCGAGTAAAGAGACACAATCCGCAGAGCTGCAAGTTAACCTAAAACACCAGCAGTTTTACAAGACTACGCAACTAAACTAAAACATTTACTCTCACCGAAATTATATCTGTAGCAACTGAATTTCCACCTAATCCAATTCTATTGGTTTGTCTGCACCTGATCACTCATCTGTCTGGCACAGAAATGTAGGAGAGTTACAGTATGTTTTGAAGGATATTCCAAAATGCAGACTGTACTCATGTAAGACTACATTTGGATGCCTGCTTTGAATAGTAACTGCGGATAACAAAATTATCTGTGCACGTTCTGAAGTTAGATGATCAGATGGGTTTTCTTCCTTAAACAAAAATATCTTAATTAAGCTGTACTTAAAATGGGAATAATTCTTTACCCTTCAGATATTAAGCAAAGTCCTTCCAATGGGTGGTCAAACAGCAATTAAATGCATTCCGTGTTCATTAATTCTTTCACCATTTACCAGCTTTATCCAGTCGGGTTTCAGAATAGACAGAGCCTAGCACAGCAATCAAAGATCGCTATCTGAGAAACTCGTGCTGAGCGGAGCACAAGCCTAAAGGCGAACGAGCGCTCCTGCGAGTAATTTGGAAAATCACCACGTGCTACACACCATCTGTTTGGCCGTGTAGTAAACCGATGTACCAGCGCAATTATGCAGAAGACGCCCAGTGGGAGGATCTAACTTCTTTAAAAAAAATGGGAGCATCTAACTTCTTAGCACTTCACTGACCCATCGTGCAATCCTTGCATTCGTGGTGATATGCAGAAATGGCTCCTGAAGGGGGAATGACACAGTCACCAAAAAACTAACATTACAGTGAAGTCAAGTCCACGGTGTATAGCTCTCAATCTACATTCGCAGAAATGTGGAACACCACCAAGGGTGTAGCTAGGTATACTCTTTGTATTCTTCTGAGTACACGTTTCTAAACATTACTTAGATAAACCGCGTCCACAACTATCTAAATAATATATATATATATATATATATATATATATATATATATATATATATATATAAAATGGTTTTAGAAGGACAGTGATGCAAACATCTGTTAAGTGCTGGGGGGTTTAATGTGTCAATTTTTTTAGCTGCCATGTGGGCTGGGGTACAGCAATAAGAGTACAGGAGTACAAAATCAGATTACACCCCTGAACACTACAGCTCATAAAGTGGAACAAACAGCAGAATATAGAACACTTAATAACAACTTCAACTGACAAGCCCATATGATGGTTAAGGTGTGTTAGTTTATACTTAATAAGAAGCTTCTTTGATGAATTCATATAATTAAGCATTAATCCATGACTGAGACAGCTGGAAACACACACACACACGGGGAAGGGCCGGGAGTTGAACCTACACCTACCTACATGAACACACTACAGCATGATACATTTACAGAATGCGCTACCGAGATTATTGAGCACAGCACTGTCAGAGGCATACTTCTAGGCGGGTGACATCATCTGCAAAGGAATAGATGCTGATAGCCAAGGTATGTGTTGTGAAGCGTCTAAAAGAACTACTGTCTCCAGAGGCAGCTGGAAACACACACACACACACACACACACACACAGGGAAGGGCTGGGAGTTGAACCTATGCCTACCTACATGAACACACTACAGCATGATGCATTTACAGAACGCGCTACCGAGATTACTGAGCACAGCACTGTCAGAGGCATACTTCTAGGCGGGTGACATCATCCGCAAAGGAATAGACGCGGATAGCCAAGGTATGTGTTGTGAAGCGTCTAAAAGCATTACTATCTCCAGAGGCAGCTGGAAACACACACACGGGGAAGGGCCGGGAGTTGAACCTATGCCTACCTACATGAACACACAACAGCATGATGCATTTACAGAACGCACTTCCGAGATTACTGAGCACAGCGCTGTCAAGAGGCATACTCCTAGGTGGGTGATATCATCTGCAGAGGCAAGGCAGCCGATAGGGAATGAAGACAGAGTGCGCAGTCACACAGCATGTTACTATCCCAAGGTGGGCGTACAGTAACACGGCAGTGCTGCACTCGGGAATACTAACTAACTACGGAGCACAACATCACGACATGGATACGGGATGCACCACAGACAGTACACCCTTTGAGAGAGCAACCGGCGTGCATGATGTAGGCATCCCTTGTGGCATAACTACATATAACTCGCCTGGACGGCCACCATGGCTATGCAGGATGTCATTGGCCATGGCTACACGCCTAGTATCAGACGTCGGTGCCGACTGTACTGTGTCTCCACGCATGGCGTACTGGGCATGCTCACACACTTAGCGGTCGCAAAGGGGAAACATACATGCACACGGGGTATACTCACAGAAGGGCGCAGTGTGCACTGTACTGTGTGTCCATCTACACAACTGCTTACTGGGCATGCTCACACACTTAGCATTTGCAAAGTGCAGACATGCATACACATGGAGTGTGATCATGAAAGGGCAGAGTGTGGAACGTCGTGTGTGTCCACCTACACAACAGCAAACCGGGCATGCTCACACACTTGGCGGTTGCAAAGGGGGAACATACATGCACACGGGGTATAATCACAGACGGGCGTGGTGTGCACTGTACTGTGTGTCCATTTACACAACTGCTTACTGGGCATGCTCACACACTTAGCATTTGCAGAGTGCAGATATGCATACACACGCGGTTGAATCATGAAAGGGCAGAGTGTGGAACGTCGTGTGTGTCCACCTACACAACAGCATACCGGGCATGCTCACACACTTAGCATTTGCTACGCGCTGTCTGGCATGTAGACGGAGTGTACACACCGCAGGTCATGGTCAGGTAAACCCAGCCACACGCACAGGGTGGTCACACATGCAGTTACTCGTACACACACAGATGACATCACAGGCACCACGGGTGCAGGTCAAACATGTACACACTGCAGTGAACACTGTAGCTGCCATGCCAGCACCATGTCATCGGTGCAGCAGTATGCCTCGCGGTCCAACAACAGCATGTGACATATGTCCACAGGTCTGTATAGCGGTGTACACCAGTCGTGCAGAGTACACATGTACTAACAATGATCCCACATGTGTGATGTAGTCCGCCCATAGCAGTATACATGGACAGATCGACTCCACACATACCACGGCCCTGACACAGCTATGACACATGACTGCTGCTGTACCAGAGTGAACCCACGTCCGGATATGTCATACATGTGATTGTCTGGCTGTGTGCATGGACTGCACACACGACACATACAAAGCCTGTGATGTACCACATGCATAACACTGGCGTACGCATTGCTACACACACAAATGGAAGGTGGACACATGTCTGTGGTATGCTCCCACTACAGGGTGTAGCGGTGTTGACTGGGACACATACCCTTGTATTGTTTGCCTGTGACAGCTGTGATACCATACCACAGTCCTTGTTCTATGTATGTCAATACACGTCAAACCATAGCAATGCATACACACATGGCAACAGGGGACACATGTGACACGTGTACTGTGCATGGCGCAGCCATGCATGAGCAGTGGCCGATGTCCATAACATAGTTGCAACTCCCTACCACATGTGTACCCATCATAGGGGCCGTTATATGGTGGCATAGTAACAGCACGTATGGAGGTATGTGTGTACAGCATGTGTTTAAACACCTGTCCACATGCATGTGTGCAGGTGGTGGCTCACAGGTGTGTCACACACCATCCTACCCTGCCATGTGCATACAGTATGCTATGTCGCTGTTACATGACAGTGCTGCCATAATGCATACCCAGCGGTCAGGTGTCATCGACTGTATGTCACATGGCTACTGTAACACCTACCAACTCCCAAGTGCATATATCGGCACATCTGCCGGATACAGTGTTGGTACGCATAATGCACTACATACCGCTGCACGCCTGCACACGTCTCATATGGCGGGTGTGGCATTCCCAGCACTGACGTGTGCATGAATGTGTGCCCATGTATGCCACATATCGGGGGGACTATGTACCATGTGCCACACATCCCTGTACACCATAGTAGAGATCTGTACATACCTCAGTGTGGGGTGCATGGATGTGGATGGTGCAGTACATGCAACACGTCGTCTCTCCGTGTATACAAGTGTGGTCACCACCATGTGTGTGTGTCAACATGTTTGTATGTCTGCTGCCTGGTGTGAGGGTGTATGCAGATATACTGTTGTGAACAGACACTAACCACACAGGGTGACCATCCCGTACTGGTGCTGCATTGCACAACCCTGTCGATGCCATAGGTGCGAGCCATACTGGCCACCTGTGCAAGTCCGCCCCCTGTGACATGGCGTGTGGGTGCATTGTATTGTGAGGGTGATGACCACACAGGCAGGTGTCCCCATCTGCACACTATGGGGTGTGCGCCATAGTGGTGTACACCCCGCGATTGCGGCCATATTCCTGTACTGGTACAGCGTCCTACTGCTGCACAGCATGCACCACAGCTGACAGGTGACACCTGAGGTCAGTGGCCAGCACGCTGTGTACGACACCTGCACAATGTCACCATACCTGTACTGTGTCCTGCCATGTATGTGACGTCTCTGTCCACTGTAGCCTGTGGCACCGATCACAGGTGTCAGGTGCAGTATATGTGCGGACATGTGTGTCATGTACTGTGTAAACAACGTTAAACTATTTCTGGCTCCGTACGTTCTGCTCTTCAAGTTTTCCCTTAGAACTTCTCTACTTGCAATCTAAACAGTCTATTCTCTATCACAAAAGCTCAGCACTTGCTCCTAAAGCATTCTTATATAGGTAAAGTACTTATATACTAAACAAAGTACTACATTAGCCTAGAATCCCCTTGAGTACCTATTTCCCTATAGGTCCCTTCTGACTCAGTTACACAGCAAACGCTTTCACTTTTTCTAGCATGTCGAAGGGTCATTTGCTAGCGTCCTCTCCTGTTCAGCTGGTGAATCTGGGCATCCTGAGGCAATGTTACAATTGCCTCATGTACACAGACAACCCACTCCTTCCCCCACAAAACACAAATACATGTGAGAGATGCAACTATATAGCCAAACTGGAGGCTGAGCTCTCTCAACTCAGGACCGGCAAGACCAGACAGGAGGAGAAGGACACCACGCACACCACAAACCCAGTTTCACATAGAACTATCACAACTGCAAAACAAACACATAAACACACAAAGACATACTCGGAGGCACTGTTCAAACATATACCAAAACTACACAGGCCTCCAAAGCAGACACCCAAGCAACTGCCACCTCAAGACATAAGACATGCAACACATAGTTCTCAAAGTCAGTGTGCTAAACAGTCACAGCCCTTAAGGCCAAACACAATGCCAGACACACTTGTTATAGGTGACGCCATAGTCAGACACACTGACGTCCCACCCACCAGACTGAACAAGGAAATGATCACAGTAGGCTGCCTGTCGGGCGCTAGAATCCGCCACATAACACAAGCACTCAGGTTACTCCACAGCATGTACAAGTATGACGCAGTCATTGTCCATGCCGGTGTGAACGACCTGAGACATACCTCCCTGGACTACATGAAAAGAGACATAGAGGGGCTCTCAGATTATGTAGCCCAGGCCGGTATGACCCTGACCCTGAGCAGTATCCTACACTCACCAAGAATGATGCCATAATACAGAGACAAAATGATCAGCTTTAATAATTGGCTTAATTGCCTGTGTCAGTCTAAGGGGGTCCAATGTCTGTTTGCCTGGGATAACATGCTTGACAAGCCACGCTGCTTCACAAGGGACGGCTTGCACCTGTCACCCCTGGGCTTCTGGATATTGGCAAAGGCTCCTGCCACCCCCATAGTGCCGTTTTTAGGCAAGGCTCAAATGATAAACCTACAGCCCTAGAAAACAAAACTGGAAAAAACTAAGGGTAATACTGCTCAATGCCAGAAGTCTAAACCTCAGGTTGCACGCCCTCAAAGCCCTCCTCAGTATGGAGAACATCGATGTCTGTGCTGTGACTGAAACCTGGTTCAAGGCTCCTGAGAGCACCCCAGCACTATCAGGTTATACCTCATATCATGCGTTCCGGCCCCAAATCCAGACCGAACCACAAAAGGAGGGGGAGTCTCCATATGCATAAAGGGTACCCACACCTCCAGGTTAGTGGCAATGCACGAAGCATCGGAGACCATCCAGGTGCACTTAACCATAGGTAAAACTGCCCTACAGTTTGTAGCATGCTGCAGACCACCCTCTCAAACTCAGAATACCCACACAGCCTTCCTGAAGACACTGGAGAGTATGAATGTCTCTCCAAACGCCATCATATTGGGTGACATCAACTACCCAAACATAGACTGGGAACATTACGCAAGCCCCAACACCCTAGCCCAAAGGTTCCTGGAGTTCATACACTCAAATGCTATGGAATAACTAGTCACCATACCCACAAGAGGAGGAACTATACTAGACCTGCTCATCACACATGGGGACGAAATGCTCCACACCGGATGTATATCCCTCATCGGTGAGATCAGACCATAAATTAATCTCACTGGAGATCCACATCCTGCCCCCAACCCCTGCAAAGGAGACCACAGTGAAGAACTTCCAAAAAGCAAACTTCACACTTCTTAAGACTGGAGTGGTATCCTTCAAGGCCCCCGAGCCAGTGGAAAACACAACCCACGCTGCTGAAACCCTTACAAATGCCTTCTACGAGCACCTCCAGGAATGTATGGATCAAGCAATCCCTAATAACATCAGGACCCTTTCCACCAAAGGCAGGCGCACGGTCTGGTGGACCCCAGCCATAAACAAACTCTACAACAAGAGGAGAACGCTACTACATGACAGAGCAAAATCCTTAAAAGGGAAGGCATCTCTGATCAATACTAGCAGTAAAATACGATCACTCATAAAATCATCCAAGGCCACCTGTGCGGTTGTTGCCACCCACGTCATTCACCCTCCTGCGCATATCCTGCCACAGGTCATCCCACTGCTGCGCTTGCTGTGGAACATGGCTGAATAGCAAGTCATAGTTGTCATGGAGCAATGGTATGATTACTTCATCCTCCTGGTGGCTGAAGGCTGGCAGTCGTGAACGAGGCATTATCTGTAAGACATAATGATGATGACAGGTCACATTCACACTGATGTACTGGCATATCGCTGAACATACATTGCTATGACATGTACGACATCTGCACAGTAATCTCTGAGACGCATCATGACACTGACACAGCTGACATGTTGCTGTCACACCTGTCACACCGTTATGCAGTGGGTATCATATCATATCTCTGTGTCAACTCATCACACTGTACATACCCCATGTAGATGGTAACCTGCTGTGGACATGTGTACCTGCCTGCACCTGTGTTCATACCAATCAGCACGTGGCCCGATGTGTGCACAGTTCTACTGTTCACCTGGATGCTGTGTATATGTCACATAGCATCACAGATGCAGCCGTTATGGACGTCAGCAGTGGCACTGCACACATACACATGGACACCTGTACATGCATGTGTTTTGCCATATACATCTACTCAGCACTGTACGGGTGTTGGATATCCTGCCACGGCTTGCCTGTATTGCACATGTGATACACATGGGACAATGTCTAATCATATGACATTAGCAGGGATGGTCATACATAGCATGTGCGCGTGCACATTGTACACGCTGACACACAGCACTTGTGACACCACAAGGTGCATCAGTGCCACATTACTGATCTGGTCAGTTGATAGTGCAAGTGCCATGTGGCCATCGCACCATGTATGACTGTGATGGCACGTGCAGCCTTGCTGGACAGGGCTGCATGGTATGGCAGGGTATATCACATACATGGCACAGGGATGTGTCCCGCCTGTGGGATACCAGTATTGGGAGGGTGGCTGTCCATTCCATATGTCATTTCTATGGGTATATGGACATGTCGCATGTCCATCATCATGGTGTGGACAATGTCCTTTTGCAAGGTAGGCAGCATGCTGCATGGTGGGGGTGTGTATGGTGCATGCTGGCATCGCACATCCATGCATACACATTACCCCTGACAGGTGCTATGTGCTGTGATATAGTTCAACACAGTGGTGTATGTGCCTGCATGGTGATATCCCGTGCACATGGATGGTACCCCGGCCTGACATGGGTACCACATATGTCTACATCCAGTGCCTGCTGTCACCACTATGTCGGCGGGTGCACTGCACAGCACCATCCCTCCCACAGTGACCATGGTGTTGAGCACAGCCTAGGTATTCATTTATGGGGACGGGGATGCTCACATAGCGGGGGCACTGCTGGTATCATCCATCAGACCATACACGTATGATGCACACCTCACACACACAGCCCATTCAGTATGTTGTTCGCAACACTGACACAGCTATACTGCTAGGACAGGGCCATTCCCAGCCGTACATACACAGATGCATAACATGTCTGTCTGTGGCATGGGCTACAATGATGGTGGGATTCAACACATACTGTGTCCGACTGTGGCTGGCGCTGATGTTCTGTGCACATGTCAACACAGTAGCCCTGTTCTACTGTAGCCAGTGGTGATGTGCTGTGCACATGTCAATGCTGCACATTGTGTTGGTGTCTGTCTGTCAACAGGCCAGTGGTGGAACACGCAAGGGTATTTGTAATCAAATATGCATGCCGCCCTGTACAGCTGTACTGCTAACATCTCAGGTGCTAATGTGTCATGGACATGCACACCTTACCCGGAAAGGTAAAAGTGGATTGTCACCCGTACCCATCACATCTTGTGGGTTGCTATTATCCAACACCCTATTTGTATTGTATGTTCAGGCTATGCACCTGTGCAGGACATGTGGGCATGTAATGCGCTACTGTGTACCTTTGCACCCATTGCACAACATGTCACACAGGTACACTGGCAGTCATACACTTCACAGCTTGATGAAGGTACGACAGGTGTTGTACACACGTAATACATATCCTGTGGGACATGGTCATATGTACAGGCATATCCGACAGTCACGTACCAGTGCTACCCCTATATGACGGATATGTCGTACATGTGGTAATACAGCAACTGTCACATGTACCCGTGCAATGCCCCCCTACCAACGTAGAGCGGTACTGCCTGTGGGGGATGTGCTTCTGCATCCATGCTGTGCCCATAGCTGTCACTTGTACATCATTACGTGCAACGTACCTCATTTGGTGTTCTAATGGGTGCATGTTCATCACGGCTCCACATTGGTAGGGTCTGTCACACAGTCATTGTTGTACACGGTTTACATGCCAGCCATGGCTTACTATATGTGAATCAATGTAATTCATTGGGATATCATAATTATACATTAGAGCAGCGTATTCCAGCCATCATATAGCCTTCCTAGATGACACTGTTAGCCAGCCAGTAGTAGGTGTTCCGCCATCTGCACATTAGTCACACAGTACGAGGGCTACTGTTACCCATTCTGGGGACAGTGTGCTGACAGCTGTGGATGGGTGTGATGCTGTCGACAACCATGACTGCACCTGATGGTCACGTCTGGATGGGTAACATTCACAACACACACCTACCTTCACGTAGTACCACATCATCTACAACAATGGTCATTTCTGCCAGAACAATGTATGCAGTATGTCTGTATGACCACTGTAGGCACCACTGGTGGCCCCCAGCATGGCAGCCGACAGCACCACTGTATATCCCGCAGACCCATGGGTTACACCATTCACAATGCACCAGTCACGGATGACCCTGTTGTGGATCACATTGCAGTTCCACACATCATGTTACACAAGGCATCATGCACTGAGATGTTGCGGACGGGTGAACACCCCTGCAACTCGACATACGCACACATGACACATCACATGGTACAATATATCTCTCATACAACACATTATTGTGACTGCCCTGTGATGGCTATACACAGACTACGTGTACTGGGACATGCAATGGCTCACCGGTGTTATAGCCCTCTGGGTGTGTGTCTAGCCATGTTGTACAGTAAGCAGTGGTCTGGACACAGGGACACTGTACATTGACCTACTGTGTCACTGCAACTGCTGCCTATGCTCCTACTGTTATTGTACAGGCATGTGGTATCTGACTGCTATGACAGTCCTGGTCGACAACAATGCTGTGGCACTCATGACCTGCAGCCATCGGCCTGGGGTGTAGAGCACACATGTACATCTTCACATGCTATACTGCCTCTGTGGCAGTTTCACATAACTGTCTCCGGCAGGGCTGTAACAGGCAGGCACGGCATGGGATCATGTGGGACAATGCTTGCATCTTCCACTGTGCTGCACACAAGTGAGGCACACACACTATTGCACCACTCACATATCTCTGCAGTGACTGGCACCTGCCTCCATACTCTGCGCAGCACACCTGCGAGTACGGATTGTACATGGACCGCACCTCCCAGGCACATACCTGGACTGGAACACCCACAGGTGAGGGGTTCACACATCACACAGTGTTTTGCACACATCCTGGATAGTTGCCTAACACAATGCATCATAGGCGCTCCATGTGCAGATACCCGTGTTTGTGACCGCTATACACATTGTAACACGCAACAGAGTCGACATTGTACACCACAGGTTACATACCGTCTGTGTAGTTGTACTGTACATTGGGCCTCAGACAGCTAATACTGCCATGTGCTGACAGCAACCCACACTTCCCTGGAATAGACACCCATGTACCGACACATGCTTGAATCATGCACTCCGCTCAGCTGGATGACACATTACACAACACATACCATACCTTCACTACCCTTAGCATGCACAATACCTCCATGTGACTGGTGTGACGCACCTGGGGTTATCCCCTCTTTGGTGGATTCAACACATATGCTACACGGCCCTGCTAGCCACACCCTGGAAACACACCCATCGCAGCATACATGGAACATGTGTACTACAACCAGTACTACAGACGTCTGCTGACAGCAGTTGTTAACGGCATGACACCCCAGCAGATGGACACTGCACATACATATGCTGACACATACCACAGTGCACTTCAGTAGCATGTACACAATTGCAGGAACCATGCTATTCCACACAGAGATATGGCGGTACTGACCTGTTCACAGACGCCACTGTGGTGGTCATGTTCCATGCACATATGATGTACAACCACATGTGCAGGCTGTTGCGCAGTGGTGTACATTCACATGTGTGGGGTGCATCACTTGTCAGCAATGGTGGGTCCTCGAGGTCTATCATCACATACTCCAAGGCTAGCTACCTAAACATGACTGCTGCACATTGCGGTGTGGGGCCTCAGGCATTGTGGTGGTGTGTCAGTATTGTTTGGCTACATCCACATCTGATGTCACATACAATAGTCACCCAGGCATTGCAGACCGAGCTAATGTTGGCAACGTGCCAGGCGATGGCGTACTTACTGACAATACACCCTCTCACTCACTACAGGGTCGCAATCCGTACATGGACATTGTAGTGTCCCTGTGGACACATACACAGTACTGACATGCACACGATATGTCCTGGGATGCTGGCCAGATGTCACCTTCCGATGTCCCTGGCTGTAATGTCCCACCAACCTGTTCGATATATGTCTCCGCACCAGGCCACTATATTCACTGCTAGCCTGTTGTCAGGCATTGTGTACCCTGACCGCCGCACAGTGGCATTTCTCGCACTACCCACGGGTGGCACTGCATTGCACGTGTGGGACTGTAGTCATACACCCATGACTGGACCATTCTGAATGGCAATGGGGCACATACTCACGAACGTGATTCCCACACACATTGATGGCCTCCAGGCCTTTCCTAGCACCCCTGTTGGGCTTGTGTATGCAACAGCACGGCACATACACATGCTGGCCACCTGTCATACCGTTGCATGGGCGGTTGGGGTGGTACGAAGGCCGACACATCAGACATTGTCCTCACATTGCCTTTCAGCACCATTCCATGTTCTGGTATTGGCAACTTACACATCCACCTGCACATCATACCCTGTGTCTCAGGATGTTATGCTATGTGGCTCATGGACAGGACACACAGTGGTGCGAGCATACCATAGTACCTACTACATGTCAGGTACATATTACATTACACAGTCCTCAGTCATGGAGCCCCTCATGTTCACTATATGCTTACATACAGAACATGCTGTCACAGAGTACTGTCCATGCCTAGATATCCCACACCTACATACCAAGCGCCATTATTGCTCCACCAGCTCATACCAATACCAACCATATGGGTGTCAGTGTGGCGGATACATCATATGAGTATCATGGCATCAGGATGCATGACACATGGTGCATGCACATCACCTTTGCATAACAACATTCACCCACTGACTATCACATGGTTACTGGTCCCGTACATACATATCACATTGTACATGGTTGCTGTACACACATATGCCACACACAGTCCTGTGGTTACCGTATTCCACTGTGGCATGGATACCCTTCTGCAAGGCCACACCTATCTGTACTGTGTGTGATGCTGGTACATAGGTAGCCATTGTACCTGTGAAATACACACATCTACACACAGTCAAGGGTACAATACCACATTTATGGTGTACCTTCAACAACAGCTACAGCTTTACATGGCACAACATTGTCATGCCACGATGTTTACCGGGCTCAGACAGTTTACATATGCGGCTGACATACGGACAACACATCTGTACACATCTGCATACCACATACTCAGGGGTGTCTTCTGCTCTGACACGGCCCATGTCCTCCACATTACTGATGCATATACTCCTCATACATGACATCTGCGGTGGGCAGTGTGAACGGAATGCTCCTGGATATGTGCACACACGCCACACTGCATGGGCTGGGCTTCTGTGTTACTTCCACAAACACAACACACACCATGCTGTGAAACATAGGTCCTGTGCACATCCCGCAGGGACACACAGTAGCACTGTTCATGTGATACCTCCCTTGCTGTTTGAGTGACATGTAGTCCTGGTACCACCACAGCAGCGGTACTGTGTAGACGTGCAGTTGACACCCGCCTCTGCTGTTCACAGGACACTACCATGGGGAGGTGACACTACTGTGTACACTGCACATGTGTTTACACATGGACCTGCCAGACTGCATTGTTGCCCACTGTGCACCTGTGCAGCTGCTACAGGTCCTTTGGGCATGGTTACTTGGTGTCCCTTCCATTTCGGCTAGCTATCATGCTACTACTCTGCCCCATACCTACAGGCCATATGTATCCTGTTATTGTACATACCAATAGGTGATACCTGTGTTATGCATGATATGCCTGTGATACTGTGTATGATATCTGTCATATCTACCTAGACAGCTTTACATTACACATATTTCACATAGTATCCCCTAATGCAGGGCATACTTGCACATCGGCCGCACCTTACGTATGACATCGACGGTATATGCCCATACACATGCGTGCTGTGACAGTATACATACATGTCCTATCCCCTGCTATGGCACTTCCTTGTTGGACATCCACTGCCAGCAACGGCGTGTGGTATGGCATTGTTCTCTCTAATGCCCCCCTGTGGCATCCCTTGTGGTGTCTCTGCTGTGTACATGATGTCCCACTGCTGTACACACGGTGTCCACAAGCGTTGGTATGCTCAGCAGGATATCACTACATAACTACCTTTCACCACTTTCTGCATTACAGACAAGTGTAATTAATTACAACCACCATTCACATACAGTACAGCTTAGTCATACACATCATGCGTTACACAACCGTACATATCGTGTGTTCTACATACCTTGTTGGTGTTTCGTTCCGTGTTTCGTTCCGTGTATCGTTTTTCCGTTTTCTTTCGCTTTCGGTTGTACACTGCTGGTTCGGTATGAGCATACGGTTTGAATATCCTGAGAGTCATCCTTAAATATGTCGATACCTGCAACATGTGAATTCATCCCACCAATTGCTGTTCCTCAGTGAGTAATTACGTGCATATCACCTGTGCATCTACTCCATTCGGAAATTACGCGTCGATACTGTGGTATAATTGGATTCCTCACCTGGGCATTGGCTATTTGCCCTACCTTCATGGAGATGGTCTGTATTGTGTTATGTTATGTGTAACTGCAACCGCTATGCATGGCGACAGGTATATTTCGAAGTAAGAGTGTGGAGTGTTCCTGGAGTTGCTTCGAACCTTTTGTGTGGATTAAAGTGTTGGTGAAAGTTTTTGGAAAGAGCCTTATTTCCTCCACGAGTTTGACTTTATTTGCATATATTTCGAAGTAATGTTACCCGTGGATTGTGTGTGTAGGGTGTAGTATTTGGTTCATGTGGGTGTCCCTGTCCTGACGACGAATGATAACGGTGTATTGCATTCAAAACTGTAACACGGCTGTTGTATTCCTTTATACAACGCATGCAAGTATGCATCCGCCTTTAATTGTGTCTCCCATGCGAGATGTTGTGGTTATGCAGATGTCATTGACTGACTGTATGTTTGTGCTGCTATTACGGTTTGCATTCCTTTAATATCTACGGTGGGGGATATCGGTGGTTGTATGTGACGGATACGGGTTGTGGGCCTTGCATCTCTACATAGACAGTATAGTTGTCTGTGTGCTCCATCCCTACCTGGAGAGTTAACAGTTAATAGTCTTTTGTTATGGGAGTGTAGCTTGGGCTGTTGTTAATTGGTTCCAATATCGTCTGCAGGTGGCCTTGCTGCATGTATACCCCCGTAACTTCTGTGGTATATCAGCGGCTATGTGTACGTGAGTAATTACATGCATATCACCTGTGCATCTACTCCATTCAGTAATTACGCATCGATACTGGGGTATAATTGGATTCTCCGCCTGGGCATTGGATATTCACCCTACCTTCGTGGGGACGGTCTGTATTGTCTTATGTTATGTGTGACTGCATCTGCTATGCATGGGAACAAGTATGGTCTGCATTCATGTCACCCATGGATTGTGTGTGACAGGTGTAGTATTTGTTTCAACAAGTGGGTGTACCTGTCCTGCCGACGTATAATAACGGAGTATTGCTTTCATAACTGTAACATGGCTATTGTTTGCATTGCTACAACGCATGCAATTATGCAGCCGCCTTTAATTGTGTCCCCCCACGTGATATGTTGTGGTTATGCAGATGTCATTGACCGACTGTATGTTTGTGCTGCTGTTATGGTTTGTATTCCATTATTATGTTCAGTGGGGGATGTCGGTGGTTGTACGTCACGGATACGGTTTGTGGGCCTTGCATCTCTACATAACCAGTATAGTTGTCTGTATGCTCCGTCCCTACTTGGAGAGTTGACAGTTAATTGTCTTTTGTTATGGGATTGTAGGTTGGGCTGTTGTCATGTGGTGTCGGTATCGCCTGCGGGTGAGCTTGATGCATGTATACCTCCGTAACATCTGTGGTATATCAGTGGTTGTGTGTACGTGACAACTATCCCTTGTCATTCTGTCCCAGATATTTGCAGTCATTGTGGTCCTGTTGTTGGGATAGCCTGTTTGCCAGTGGTTGCCACATATTCAGATGGGAATTGATTGTTTGACACTTGTAGAACACACAGCGGTGTTTACGGGCCGACACGTGGCCATGGTCAGTACTGGGGTAGCACATATTTCGCGATACATACCTATTGCTGTGTGACTTTGCCAACGTATCTTATTGCAATTAACATATCAGTGTCGTGCATTCAGGCATGACTATTACATATATCCTTTCCATTTCATATGGGGTATATTCCTGTGCTACCATCTGGGACATATTCACTTTGTATCGTTCTATGTCGCGACACACCTAGCCAGGGTGGGGCTGTCACTACTACTTTGGGACTAGTAGTGTACATATGCCTGAGGCTAGTTTACCGTATGCCTACACCTAATATTCCACTCTGCCTCTAACGTGGCACCAACATACACATGTTACAGACACACACACATTACACTCACACAGCGACGCACACGGCACCCTCAGCGCTGCATACATACTACGGCACTCACGGGGACGGTTGCACACAGTACCTACATGGACCGCAACACCGGCGGCGGTGTCTACCTCTCCCTTCATATCATCATACTATTACACGCGCATGTACTGTTACAGTACTGTGGTCTGGCGATCTTTCCGCCTCGCGGTTATGCATATCGGTATGCTACCCGTTCCATGGTTGGCGGAATCCTCTTATGTTGAACCTCCCGGATGTTCAGGTTGTCATTTCACTATGTATACTATGTAGAGATATCGCGGATTACATCTCAGTCACCTTATATCCCTCTAATTCCCTGTCTTAACTGTAGTATCTATATGTATATGTGTACATATATTTCTATATATATATAATATATATCTATCTACATATATATATATACACACATATATATATATTTATATGTATACATCTTGCGGCGAACGTGGCAGGCATACAGCAATGCCGTATGCTGTAGGACTCACATACTGTTCAGGTGTTGGCGTTACATGCTCCACTGGCTGTTGGGTGTACAGTGTTTGGGGGCTGCCTATGTTGGAGTCACACATGCGGACACCCATACAGTACAGTTTACAGGTGGTCATGTTTGTGTGCCATCCATTTCACTGTGCGTGCAGGTAGGGAGGTGTCAGTCCATGGGGCCTACGCTGTCAGAGTATGTGCTATACGTTCCCTCTTTGCCAAGGCGTAGGCATATTGGGTACGCCTCCGTCTGCCTACTAGGGCTGGCATAGTGTGTTCCTGGTCTGGAACCCTCTGTGCCTGGACTGGCTTTGGCAGTTGTGGTGGGCTTTGTGGCCCTTCACCATTATGTCCCTGCAGCAGCTGCTTCCGCAGGATCATATTATGTAGCATGGCACATACTATGACTATGTGGGCACATGTGCCTGGAGAGTACTGCAAGGCTCCATCAGATGTATCCAAGCACCGGAACCGTGATTTCAGCATCCCGAACACACGCTCTATGATTATTCTGGTTTGTGCGTGTGCCTCATTATGGTGTTCTTGCATGTGTGTGTGTGCATTTCTGATGGGAGTCATCATCCACGGCTCCAGTGCATAGCCAGCATCCCCCATGAGATGGCCTTGTGGGATGTCCCCCCTGGCAAATACCTGATACAGCTGTGAGGCATGCCAGATATGGGAGTCGTGGTAACTTCCAGGGCTGCCAGCACACACATCCATGATAATGCCCTGAGCATTGCACATGACCTGGCAATTGATGGAGCGGAATCCCTTGTGGTTTATGTAGCGTCTACCCTGCTCACCAGGTGGTGACTTGATTTGTATGTGTGTACAGTCTATCGTACCCAGTACCTCCGGGTATTGTGCCACACGGTGGAAGTGGCGCATATTGCTAGCCAAATCCTCCTGAGATCTGGGGAAGTATATATGCTCATTGGCATGTGGTAACATGGCATCCAGGAACTGGTGTAGTACCCTGGATGCTGATGCCTGTGAGATGCCCATTATATCTCCAGTTGGCCTTTGAAAGGTACCTGTGGCCAGTATTCACAAGCTTACACATACCTTTGTGTCCACTGGGATGGGTTCCTCTCTGTTGATTCTTGTTCTCAGGCGTGGCCGGCACAGCTCCACTATTTGCCCTGTCCACCCAGTAACGCTCTACTATCTCCAGGTCTTGTAGCCCCTGGTAGGTTACCCTTGGTCTGAACACTCTCCTTCTCCTCCGAGGCCTACGGTGGTTGTCGGCATCCTCCTCCACAACACCGTCTGACTCTAACACATGCTGATGGATCACAGCCACGGCAGCACCCAACATGTACATTTTAAAAGTTCCCTGTGTGTTTACACCTATGGTGCGGCGTTTGGGAATACACGGCTGTGTGTTGTGTGCATTCACACTTTATACTATTGTGCTGTGCACACCGAAGATGTCATAGGGTGTGTTTGTATGGCCGTATCTGGGGGTTATCTTCCGTGTTTTACCGATGGCACTACAACGCTGTTGCCTTTGGTGTTGCATTACTCTTGCCTGCCATGGATTACCTTTCGACCTTCCCTTACTATTTCTGTACATTGCACCTACTATTTTCTGGCATGCATCCTGCAGAGCACTGTCATTTGTACTTTCTGGGACATGGCATATCATGCGTTTTGTGTGCTGCCGCCATTGTGCTGCCTGTCTGCTTTGCTCTGCTGTGTCAGGTCTTCTATCTTTGCAATCTGCTACCTCCCCTACTTTCTTTGCATTCATATGCCTCCCCTATCCCATTTTGCAGGTTTCTGCATGCAGAGTTGTCAGCTGCCGCCAATTGGCCTTTGTGGGTTGATTAGTGTTGATTGCTCATTAGTACTCCAATTACCCTTCTTCCGCATTTCCTCATATTCTTAACATCACCTTCCTGTTTCCGATGTTGTTTGCGGGGCGAGCGTCACATGACTAGGTTAAGGGAACGTAGTCATCCTCGTACACATGCACTTCTGCGTGCATTGTGTGCTCTCAGCTGAACTATTATCCCATACCCCGGTCCTGCAGCTGTGATTTGCGATGTACAGCCCAGGTTTGCTATGCTCCAATGTGCTTCCTGCTACGGTGGCACACACCTCTGCAGATGACATGTATTCCCTCTGAGCCACTCCTCGGTGTATTACCGCTGCGCTGTTTGGTACAGCCTTACGCCGGCGGGGGATTTGCAATTCAGTATTATCTGCCTCATTTGCATGGCATTGACTACTAATTCATAGTTACCACGCCGAACACTGCCGCGAGTCCTTGGCAACCCTTGCACCGTGGTTGTGGCGTTCCATGCATACCATGGTGTATTATGCTGTGAACCTGCCGTGTATTACGCTGCTGTTTTATAACATTGTTATATTATTTCATTGTGTTGCACCTTCCGCAAACATGTCCTAGGGTTCTGATGTGAGTTGCTGTGGACATGCCATTTAAGTTGTTATTTACGTGTTGTGCATGTTTTCTTTTGACATTGTCTGTGTATTTCGCCATTGGCATATGTTAACTGTGTGATACCTGGGTCTGACACTCTTCCATTACTCCGATGTTATGTTTGTGGAAATGTAAACCGTTTTTTTTGGTGTACATTGCCGTGGGCTTATGCTACGCCTGCACCACTTCGTGAATCGCTATATGCCTTCATTTGCATGGTGACACACCGCACATAGGGTGTTTAGCATACCTATGCCAGGGGTTGCACAGATCTGGCGTACGCCGGTAGTGCACGTGGTATTGAGTCGTACCTGAATCGCTCGGCGGCCATATTTGGCATTATAACGCCTACGCTATGTGTGCGCCTGGCGCAAGGTTCATGAATCCCGGGGTATGTCATTTTTTTTAAACATGTGTTGGCTACTATCAAGCTGTTTGACAGAAGTCTAGAGTGGCATCTCCTTCTTTATTCCTATTGCCCCACCCATGTGGACCCAGGTAGTCCTCCTATCCTGTTCTATCTGTCCTTAAATGTGCATTCAGGTCAGCCGTTATTTATCAACACCAGCTCCTGTTGAAAATGGACATGTATCCAGTCAGACTATCCTGGTCAACAAATGTAAAATAAAATAAATAAATTATGTCATTTTTTGAAACGTGTTGGCTACTATCAAGCTGTTTGACAGAAGTCTAGAGTGGCATCTCCTTCTTTATTCCTATTGCCCTACCCATGTGGACCCAGGTAGTCCTCCTATCCTGTTCTATCTGTCCTTAAATGTGCATTCAGGTCAGCTGTTATTTATCAACACCAGCTCCTGTTGTGCTGCTTTATAAAGTAATAAATATTTCATATATGTCTATATCTATCTATAGCCATTATATATGTATATATAACTATATTAATACATAGTGTGTGTGTGTGTGTGTGCATGTGTGACAGAGTGTATGTGCATGTAAGTGTATCTTTCTTTCACTCTCCCTCTCTCTTTCTCTCTCTCTCTCTCTATATATATATATATATATATATATATATATATACGTATACTGTTACTACTGTTACATTCACACATACACACACACAAGTGTGTGTGTATTATAGGGTTAGGGGATAGACTGGGTAAGAGGACAGATTAAGGTGTGTGATTGTGACTGTTTAGGGTTAGGTTAGGGGACAAATTTACTGTGTGTGTGTGTGTGTGTGTGTGTGTGTGTGTGTGTGTGTGTGTGTGTGTGTGTGTGTGTGTGTGTATACACATGCAAATGTGTGATGAGAGTCACAACTGTCTTCTGTAGTGGTAGTGTTATGGCAACAGCTTATTTTTTTGTTTAATATGCTGGCTAGCATTATGGACAATCATGTGTTACTACTGTGACACAAGGAGGCTTTGCTGGTTACAGTGGATCCAATAATCTAAAAACTCTTATACATCCATAAACCAAATAGCTCAGACCACAGATGTACATCTATTCCCACAAATAAATGCACATGATGGAGGTATAGATTTACAACACAGTGATTACACACCTTTCTAGAACAAACTAGCTCTCCCAGTTTAACAGTGTGACACACTTTCTGCATTTAAAAAGGAAAACTAGTTGGGTATTCATAAAGTCATCAGGCCTAGCCCTTCTTGAAAAGGGAGGACTGGCAAAGCTGAAATGTCTTTGCAGCTCAATTGATTTGCATCTCCTATGAATCTATGACATATGACTAAGGTACGGCCTTCTATGGAAGCAGAGTTAGTAGGCATAACATGCTTAGGCCTGTTTTCCTGGTGACTGTTGGGTGACAGGAATGGAGCTGCAGTATGTTGAAGTGGAGAAGGAGTCTTGTCTGCTCTGAAGGCTGAGATCTTTTACAGTGTGTCAAGAAGACTTGTACAAAAGGTATATGCATGATATTTTTACAGACAGTGTGTGCACTGGTGAGTACATTGCAAGACCATAACATGTTTACATGACTACAGCAAAAAAGGTATACAAGTCAAAATAGTGTGATGTACTTTTTCCTTTTGTGTTTCAGGCCATCTTCAGACTTAACCCAACTCATACATTTAGAGCATTAAAATAAATATGTTTCCTCTCATGCCAACCCTTGTTTCGCAACTGTTCTCAAAAATAAGTTCAATGAAAGTCAGGGGAACCACAAAGATCAGCTGCCCAAGAGATTTGTGGTTCTCCTGACTTTCACTGAACTTATTTTTTCACATCTGTTCCAACTGTGTTACAAGCCTATAAATATGGCTCTTACAAATGTATACATAGCTTTATCATCATTTTCTGCAGATATCAATCTCCACTGAAAATTCATTTTCTTGAACTTTGTTAAATTAACCAAAACATTGACTAAATATATAAAAATAGTCACACATTTTTCAGTTTGTGGTAAAAGACATCCAAGTCAATTGGTTTGCATGTTAATTATTCTAAAATTGCTACAGTCATCCTTGGCTTTCCATTGTGTTTTTGATCTGGACATAATGGATTAAACAATGGGTGCCAGCAGAGGTGAAAATGGTCTTATTCAACTTGATGAGGTGCTAAGTGCATTGGTTTCTGGATTGGCATTGACTTTCATTTCACTGAATGAGACATTGAAATGCTAAGCTGTTAAATGTCTTTTGCAATTGAATGTATGTATTTATCTGAATGTGTTAGCCAGTGTTATCTATTCATGCATTCATTACAAAGTAGTAAAGTCAGATATTGTCTAGGTGCATCATGTGGACAGACAACACTTGGCTTAATTGTTTGGGGGTAGGTATGCTGGTTTATGAAATAATGTGTGTGTCACTTTCTACAGAATTCTGCTTAGTTGTGGAAGTTACAGTCACAAGGGAAGGTTTAACAAGAGATTATTGCAGTCTTTTTTATTAAATTAGTACTGTTTTTTTTAACAGTTTTACTTTTCGTGGTTGGTGACACTGGAATTATAAATGACTGTCATGCTTTGCTGTAGGTGGCTTGAATTTTGAAGTAAGTTTTACAGATAATGGCAATATTCTGCTGTTTAAGCTGTTCTGTAGAATCTGTGCAAGCCATCTGGAGATGCAGTCAACATTGTAGGAGATGGTTGCTCAAAGAATTAATGGGACTTGTTTAGACTAGACACGTGGACATTATAGGTAAGTGAACATTTTTTATGTTTCGGAGATTCTAATTTAGACTGTTATTGATGTCATCTCTTGTGTTTTGCTTTCATTACTGGAGAAATTTAAGTGGACAGTATGTATTTGATGTACTTGTTTCCATCTTGCATGATTTATATAGTGTAAAGCTTTGTATTATAGGTTTAATTCTACACAGGTTCCTAGTTTTCCAGCACTCTTGAGTGTGCAGTAATTTAGGTGTGTGTTTGTGTTAATAGAGACATGTTACCTCCATTGCATACTGGTTATTTTTTTACTGATGGCGTGGGAGTCCTATTTTCTAGGAGGTTTGCCATGTTCATTTTGCTTTGCTCTGCTGGGTTTGAGCTCAACCGAGAAGATGTGGTCATTGTTGAAGGTTTTTGTGGGGCTTATTAGTTATGTATTTTTTATACAGCATTTATTGTGTTTTCCTTTTGTGGACAGTGACAATAAGTTTATAATTAGTTTTGTTGTGGGGTGCTGTATGTGAAAGTGATTATGGCAATGTTTTATTGCTCAAATACTAGGTAGGTTTTTCTACTGGCTCAATTGAAGCAACAGTCCACTTCACACATAGATATGGCTCCAGTGAGACATTCTTGTACATGCTTACAAGCCTACTGTAGGATGCTACAGGTTAGACATGGCTCCAGTGAGACATTCTTGTACATGCTTACAAGCCTACTGTAGGATGCTACAGGTTAGTTAGACATGGCTCCAGTGAGACATTCTTGTACATGCTTACAAGCCTACTGTAGGATGCTACAGGTTAGATAGATATGGCTCCAGTGAGACATTCTTGTACATGCTTACAAGCCTACTGTAGGATGCTACAGGTTAGTTAGACATGGCTCCAGTGAGACATTCTTGTACATGCTTACAAGTCTACTGTAGGATGCTACAGGTTAGTTAGACATGGCTCCAGTGAGACATTCTTGTACATGCTTACAAGCCTACTGTAGGATGCTACAGGTTAGTTGTATGTTTTTATGTACATGCATACAAGCCTATTGTGGGATGCTACAGGTTAGTTGTATGTTTTTATGTACATGCGTACAAGCCTACTGTAGGATGCTACAGGTTACTTATATGTTTTTATGTACATGCTTACAAGTCTACTGTAGGATGCTACAGGTTAGGTGTATGTTTTTATGTACATGCGTACAAGCCTACAGTAGGATGCTACAGGTTAGTTGTATGTTTTTATGTACATGCATACAAGCCTATTGTGGGATGCTACAGGTTAGTTGTATGTTTTTATGTACATGCATACAAGCCTATTGTGGGATGCTACAGGTTAGTTGTATGTTTTTATGTACATGCGTACAAGCCTACTGTAGGATGCTACAGGTTACTTATATGTTTTTATGTACATGCTTACAAGTCTACTGTAGGATGCTACAGGTTAGGTGTATGTTTTTATGTACATGCGTACAAGCCTACAGTAGGATGCTACAGGTTAGTTGTATGTTTTTATGTATGAGATTATTTTGATTCTCTTTCATTATTTATGTCAAATCTTGAATTTGGAGCATATTTTGTAGGAAGAAATAAGTACGGCTGATGCATTCAGTGCATTGTTGTGCCATGGCTTGCCCATAACTAGTAGATTCATATGTTTATACTAGACTAATGACCACCAGAGTCTTTACAAGTCCAAAATCACGTATAACTTTTAAATATTACTCTAATTCACATTAGTAGGAGGAAAATGGATTTTCAACAACATGGATTTCCTAAAGACTGGCTCTAATGTCTGACATTATAGACCAACTGTAGTCTTCATGATTTACCAGAAGACATTTTATAATGAGAAGGGTAAATAATATGAGGCAAAATCAGGGATAGTTGAGCATTATGAAGTAGTTATTGACCAGTAATGTTGTTTTCTTATTTTTTCATTCTGATGATTTTTTTGTGGTATGGGTGGACAATTATTTCCACAGATTTCCTTATCTGGGTTTAATTTCTATTTTGGTTTTTGGCAGGGTAGTTGTTGCAATCATAAGTTGTATATCAGATTGTATTGTATTATATTAGTGGGGTGAAGGCAGGGGAAGCATTTGGGTAATCTCCAAGTGAAGTACCTCGCACTCTGTTCTGCTCAGCTTTGGGCGTGGAGTGGGCGTAACGTACATGATAGGCAGGGTGATGGTACATGATTGGCAGGGTGAACTACCGTGGAGCATTGGTCAAATGATGAGTTACTCTAGTTCAGTACAGTAAAGCATCGGTAACTTTATTAATTATTTAAGATCAGTAAATTTATAAAACAGTAAAACAGGCATATACCCAATAGCCATTCCCGCACCAATATTTTTTGCTTTGTCCAAAATCACACCCCATAATACATACCTGCAACTGCAGTATTATCCTGCCTCTTAAACTTGGTTGACTTTTTCGAGACAGTCACCAAGGCCATTGATGAGGGAAAGGCAGTCCATACAGCCTACCTCGACCTGGCAAAGGCCTTCGACACAATACCCCACTCAGGTATCATCGAAAAACTCATCAGCTTGAATGTAAACCCATACATCACAAGATGGGTTGCAAACTGGCTAAGTGACAGAACCCACAGGGTCAGAGTTGCTGGAGCCATGTCAGACTCAAAGCCTGTCACAAGTGGTGTCCCACAGGGCTCAGTCCTGGGTCCACTCTTGTTCGGCATCTACTTTCTGAAGTACAAGCAAACACAGGAGGGTTATGGCTGACAAAGTTTGCAGATGACTGCAAACTGGGCGCCATAGTCGAAAACACATCTGACACAGATATCCTCCAGAAGGGCCTCACAGAAATGGATAACTGGTGCCAGAGCCATGGCCTGAAGTTAAACGCCAAAAATGCATAGTCATACCCTTTGGGAAAAACAAGGCTACCCCTAGCTACCATATAGGTGGCAATCCACTGAGCACAGAAAAAGTCATCAGAGATCTGGGGACCCAGGTTGACAGTAGCCTTCGCTTGACACTCATGTTGCTAAAGTAGTTAGGAAAACCTTCTATATCACCCACCTGATCATGAAGGGATTCACATCTAGATCAAGGGAGGTCATCGTCCCCCTGTACTCATCACTTATTAGACCTATGATTGAGTACAATGCCCGCTCGGAATGTATCTGACCAGACACCTGCTGCAGCTTGAAAGGCCCCAAAAGTTCCTCACCAAAAGGATAAAGGGTCTCAAAATATGTCTTATGCTGCCCGACTGAAAGAACTCCAGCTCTATTCAGTCTCATACCGCTTGCTCAGAGGTGACCTGTGCCTGACATATAAGGCCATGTCAAACCCAGATTTGATGAATATGCTTCACCTCAAAAAATCTAGATCCCTCAGAACCACAAGGGCGGGAGACTTAAACCTTGACACGGTTATAAATAGAACGTGCTGGAGGGACAGATTCATCACCCAGAGACTCCCTATGCTGTGGAACAAAATCCCGGTACATGTGAGGCAGAGCACCTCTCTGGTCTTGTTCAAGAGGAATCTTGACCAATGGATGGGAGATTGCAGATATACCCCAGGGATTACTTCAGCATCACTGCTTGACAGAGGCACAGCAAAATGATAGGCATAGTTTTTATTCAAACTAAAGGGGTGGCGAAAGCCACATAACTATGGGCTAGGCTTATAAATGCCCTTGGGCAGATAGCCTAGTATGAACCTATGAACCTATGAACCTATGAACGAGTCATTGACTATCTTCTTCTTTCAGCTTTTCCCGGTTAGGGGCCACCACAGTGGATCACCTGTCTGCTCATGATTGGCAGTGGAATTTTACAGTGTCGAGTTGCCAGGCCGGCACCCAACCTTCCACAGAAGGCACGCACACACTCACACCTAGGGCCAATTTAGAGTGTCCAATCCACGTCTTAGGGATGTGGGGGAAAACCAGAGCACCTGGAGGAAACCCACGCGACCACAGGGAGGACATGCAGACTACACACAGAAGGCACCCCAGCCGAGAATCGAACCAGAGAACCTCTTGCTGTGAGGTGGGAACACTAACCGCTAAACCACCGTGGCCACCACACATGAGTCATTGACTATAAAACTGAATAAATATGATTTTGATTTGTATTTGGGAATGGCTCATAGATTCATTTCTGCCTAACTCTTTACAGTTTTAATTACTTGGTTACTTGGTTAACCCAGTATACTGACAGTTCACTGGTAACTTTTTTCAGCCCCTGTTGTACCAGTTGTGCTGGATATTCATTGTTTTAGTATGAATTTTAACTCTTTTTCAAGCATCGTTGCTTGACTCAACTACCGTACCTAAGCATCATCAAAATCAAATGCATCAGGAGATGATAGGTTATGACAAGCTGTGCATAGTAGGTGTGGCAAACAAGTTTTGTGTGTGTGCATTTGTTTCTGCAAAATGCTTCATATTAATGCTACAATCCAAAATATTGTTTGTACACGTTTGATTGTAAGACAGGAGCCAAATAAATATTCATGCGCACTTGGCCAGGAGGTGTGTTCGGGGGCAGGACTTGCTACTGCACATCCTGCGAGGTACTACACTTGGAGATTACCAGCATTTGTAAGGACAAGGTCATACATGTAATTTGTTTACTGAAGTCTGACTAACAGGAAAGTCTAACTGGGTAGGTGTCTGTTTTTATCTAGATAAAGTTAGGACGTGAGTGGAAAGGGCAAGTAAGTAGGTGTAAGGTATGATGAGGAACTTTTTCATATTTAGGAATACCATTATCCTGAGGTTGAACAAAAACCAAGACAGATTTTGGCTAAGAACTATTTCTGAATGGTTTTGAAGTACTGAAGGGAGGGTATTGATCTGATGGATATAGGTAAGGCGTCCCAGGCCTTGGCAACATGGTATAAATGTAGATCAAGCCCTGCAAATTTGATAGGGTTGTGGACAGAAAGGGTTTTCCTCACTGAATGGTAATGATGGAGTATGAACATAGTTGTACTGAACCGTATTTAGTGCTAGACAAGCAGATTATTGCTGGCTAATGTTTTACGTGGGAAGCAGCTGTGTATATGTCAGTTGGTGGGTTCTGAAAGGGTCATTTGCTGCAAATGTAGCCACTTTGTTATAGCATTGCTCAAATTTTGCTTTTTATGCTGCCTGGAAGTTAATAGGAATGGGTGTTCCATAAACTAGTGAGGGGAGGTGCTAAGTAGTGGAACATACAGCTTTAGTTGTGTTGGTGAGAACGTTTTTGAATCAGTAAGTAAAGCAGTGCAAGTTTTTGATTTTTTTTTTATACAGTTTTGTATGTGCATTTCAAATGTAAGATTATAGGTTCATAGGTAAGGTAAGTACTAGGCTAGCTGCTCTTGCAGGCCATTTTATCTAGCTAATTTCCCTTTTTGTGTTTGAACTATTCTTTCCCACTTGGTTATAGATTGACCTTACCCATGGATGATAATTACATATTAACCTAATGTGAAAAACTGGGATCATCCCATAGATAATTTGAGTGGGCCTATGCATATGTAAAGCATTTAGTAGCTGCATCTGCCCATTGGTATTGCAATAGGGCAGATCTGAGGTAAATTTTCTGTTTCCCATCCATTTATCTAAGTTGCACTGGAAAATGGACAAGGATGAGCTGCGTTTCATGTGGATGAGGAGTATGTTCCACAGCAGCAGTATCACCTGCGAGATATACCTGTCCCTCCAACCTGTTAATGTTGCAGGAGAGGTTTAGATACCTAGGCAAAGTATTTCTGATGCTGTTGGACTTACTGATGTGTCGTAAAACCATGAGTAATAGGTCAGAGGATGCCTTGTATGCCAGCTGAGTATAGTGACAGGGGTTGCAGTCAGTCCATGAAGGATGTGTTGTTTAGGCCTTGCATCCTTTCAGTAAGGTATCTTTGTGGGAGCTCCAGTTGTTGCATGTGTCTGAACAGATACATACCAAAGAGGGCATTATGTGCAATAACTGGCCCAATGAAGGCTGAGTAAAGGGGATCAATGACATCTATAGATCTAGACACAATCCCATTGTTTACAATCTGTGCAATATAGAAGGACTTTCTTACAACAACAGACACATGTTGGTCAAATGTTAAGTCACTGTCCACATAAGTTCCCAAACCCTGAACAACTGGGTCAAGTCTTAGGGGCAAATTGTCAGTGTAGTAGTTCCCACGTATAGATGACTTCCCAAACTATACAATAATGCAGTTTTGGTATTTAATTTTAGACCATGATCTTGACACCAGTATTCAAGACAAGCCTCCCTGCAGGATGGCCATATAATTTGAGGAGTCCATGACTTCTCCAAGATTGCACTCATCTGCAAACTTAGAGGTCATCATCCACTTTCAGAATTATTATTATTATTATTATTATTATTTATTATTGTTATTCAGTATTACTTACAATCATCCCATATCCTGTCGTATTATTTGCTATTAGAAGTGACTTCTGATGGTGTTATATTAAGTGAGAGGATTTTGAATGTTGTTTTTCATGAGACAGCCCAGAGGGAAATGGTAGTATTTTGTGGGTGGGGGGGTGAGCATGAGTTGTGAGTTACAAAACCATGTTTCAGTGTCTGTTACAGCTTCCTGAGTAATTTTTTGGAGATGTGCCAAGTTATCTGATATACGTATGAGTGTGAAGGCATCAGTGTATTGCATTAGGGAAGCCCTTTATGTAGATTAGTGGAGGGTGCTGGTGTATTGAGGAGGAGACCAAGGATAGAGCCTCATGGTATACTGGTGATGACTGAGAGGTATGGAGAGAGGGCAGAGTGCCATTGTACTGATGGATACCTGTTGGAAAAGTAACTTTTGAATCATAGAAGGGTGCTCTGTGATAGACCTAATATAGACAGTTGAAGTAGAATTTTGGTGTGACAAAATGTGTTGAAGGCTTTAGACAAGTATAGAATTAAGGGGGAGACTAGTTTGTCATTAGCTCTTTCTTTATTAACAGTATCTATAAGGGTTAGAGGTGAGTGTTCATTTTATGGGAGGTGTGGAATACACAGTTTGATTCTGAATTTGGGGCAATTGGCCTACTATTCTCCCATGAACCTAAGATCACTTTAGGTCTAAGGTTAGTGATGTCTGTTGAATTTTCTAATTTGTGTATATAATGTGTGATTGTTTCCAAAGAAAGGGGACATGAGGTTCCTAGACTGACATATTTATAAGGATTGAGATGAGACAGGCAATGCTATTGGCTGCTATTTTAAGGTACCAACTTGGAAAGGTCATCAGCTGAAGCTGAATATGGTTTGAGTTTGAGTTGTTTTACATTGAATGAGGTACCTGGTTTGAAGGTGAAAGTGGATGTAGTGAAATATGGTTGTTGGGCAGGGCTGGGCTTAGATGTGTGAATTCCTGGTTAGGAACACTATACTATCTATGAAATAAAAGATGAATTCTATTGCAGGTTTGAGTGACAAGTTTTTGGGAGAAGGATTAGGGTTGGTTTTTTGACGAGGATGCCAGATGTCTTTAATAGATTACTGGAATCTTTATAGGGTTGGGTTAACTATAGTTCAGAGTGTTGTTTGGTATTGGTTTTTTGCCTTCATTTATTTTCTTTTTATTACAGATGTGGAGCACTCTGAAGTTTGAGATATTGTGATGTTTTGTATTTCTACCACTCTTTCCACACTTTTTATTTATCCTGCATTAGCATTCTACTCTTTGGGCATAGCCAAATTGCATTCTTTTCTTTTAGTGTCTTCCTTCCAGGGGTTGTAAGGCTATTTAGAAGTTGCATTGAATTCATTTAAAGCATCCTGTAAGGGTATGATTTTTGGGTATTCCAGTTAAAAGACAATAGAGTAGTATTGCATAACTCTGGATTAAACTTGGACATGTTGCATATTGTTTTACAAACATGCCATTTAAGTAGATGCGTCAGATGTATGGTTTAATTTCTCCAAAACTGTTGCGTTTCTAATACCATTGTAGGTTCATAGGTTCATACTAGGCTATCTGCCCTAGGGCATTTATAAGCCTAGCCAGAGTGTGTTTGGCTTTCGCCACCCATTTTAAATTAATTTTGCTATGCCCTTTTTCGAGGTTAGTATACTGTGCCTCCGTCTAACAGTGACACAGAAGTGATACCCAGGGTAAACCTATGATCTCCCATCAACTCATCAAGATTCCTCTTGAAGAGAGTCAATGAGGGACTCTGCCTAACCTGGACTGGGATTTTATTCCAGAGTGAAGGGAGCCTCTGGGTTATGAATCTGTCCCTCCAGCATGTCCTATTTATTTAAGGTCTGAGGTTCAAGTCTCTTGAGTGAGTAGCTCGATGAGATTTGGATTTTCTGAGGTGCAACATGTCCATTAATTCCGGGTTGGGGATGGCTTTATACGTCAGGCACAGATCGCCTCTGAGCAGGCGGTATGCCACTGAGTAGAGCTGAAACTGGCAGCATATGGCATCTGTTTGAGCCCTTTGATCCTCTTGGTGAGGTACTTTTGGGGTATTTCCAGTTGCTGCAGGTGTCTAGTAAGGTACATCCCAAAAGGGGCATTGTACTCAATTATGGGCCTGATGAGGGATGAGTAAAGAGGCACGATGACCTCCCCTGATCTAGATGTGAATCCCTTCATGATAAGGAGGGCTATATAAAATGTTTATCTAACCACTTTGACCACGTGGTTGTCAAATGCGAGATTGCTATCAACTTGGGTCCCCAGGTCCCTAATTACTTCTTCTGAACTTAATGGATTACCACCTATGTGGTAATTTGTGGGCACTTTGTTTTTGCCAAAGGGGATGACTATACACTTTTTGGTGTTTAGCTTGAGGACATGGCTCTGGCACCAGTTGTCTGTTTCTATGAGGCCCTTTTGGAGGATGCTTGTGTCGGCTGAAGAGTCAATTATGGTGCCCAGTTTGCAGTCATCTGCGAACTTGGTCAGCCACAGTCCTTCCGTGTTGGCCTGTACCTCCGTGAAATATATACCGAACAAGAGAGGTCCCAGGACTGAGCCTTGTGGAACACCACTTGTAACTGATTTGGAGTCTGACATGGCTCCAGCAATTCTAACCATGTGGGTTCTGTCCTTGAGCCAGTTTGCAACCCATCTAGTGACAAATGGGGTTTATATTTAAGCTGGTGAGCTTATCTATAATGCCCAAGTGGGGTATTGTATCGAAGGCTTTTGCGAGGTCCAGGTAGGCTGTGTGGACCACCTTCCCCTTGTCAATGGCCTTGGTGACTGTTTCAAAGAAATTGACCAGGTTTAAGAGGCAGAATCTGCCCTTAACAAAGCCGAACTGGGTAGGATCCAGTGTCTGTAGGTCCCCAATATCTTTATTTATGAGGTCCATTATGATCCTTTCCATAGCTTTGCAGACCAAGCTAGTCAGGCTTATGGGATGATAGTTTCCAGGATATGTTGAGGCACCACCTTTGTGGAGAGGGACCACTGTTGCTGTACTCCACTCTTTGGGTACATATCCTGTAGTATGGCTGAGACTAAACAGTAGTTTTACGTTTGGGTTTAGCTCTTCTTGGAGTTCATGTAGGATGCAGCCCGGGACACTGTCTGGTCCCATTGATGTTGTGTTTTTTGCTTTGGAGAGGGCGGCTCTTACCTGAGCATCTGAGATGTCAGGGGGGCAGCACTCTGCTGGGATAGATATTTGCCCTTTTGGTGGGGAGGGGGGGAGAAGTTTGCACTGAACCTGTCAGCTAGGATGTTGGCAATGTCTGTGGGTTCGGTGTATATTTTGTCATTTTGGACTAATTCTGAGCATATCTGGGAATTCCCATCCAGGTTCCTAATATAACTAAAGAAAGCCTTGTGATTATCCTTAGCGTCCTGTGCAATTTTTCTCTCTAAGCTGGCCTTAGACGATTTTATGAGTGCCCGTAGTTTTTTGCTAATACTGATTAGAGATGCCTTCCCTTTTTGGGATTTTGCTCTATCATATAGTAGCTTCCTCCTTCTATTGTATAGTTTGTTTATGGCTGGGGTCCACCAGACAGGACGTCTGCCTTCAGAGGATTGGATCTTGGTTTTATTTGGGATTGCATGATCCATGCATTCCTGAAGGTGTTCATAGAATGCGTTTATAAAGGATTCTGCGGTCTGGGCCGTATTTTCCACAGGCCCGGGGGCTTTGAAGGATTCCACCTCGGTTTTGAGGAGTTTGAAATTTGCTTTAGAGAAGTTTTTCACTGCGGTTTTCTGGGCAGGGGGTGGGGTCGGGATGTGAGTATCCAGTGGGATTAGTTTATGGTCTGATCTTACCAGTGAGGGATACACTTCTGGTCTGGAGCATAGAGTCCCCATGTTGGTGATGATCAGGTCCAGTATGTTTTCCCCTCTTGTGGGAATGGTAACAAGTTGTTCCATAGCATCTGAGTTTATAAATTGTTGGAACCTTTGGGCTAGGGTGTTGGAGCTAGAGTAATGCTCCCAGTCTATGTTTGGGTAGTTGCAGTCACCCAATATAATGGTGTTTGGAGAGTCCTTCATATTTTCCAGTGTTCTCAGGAAGGCCGAGTGGGGTTCCTGGGGTTGGGAGGGTGGTCTGTAGCAGGCTATAAACTGGAAGGCAGTTTTACCCACTGTTAGTTGCACATGGATAGTCTCTGATGCTTCGTGCTGTGCCACCAACCTGGCAGTGTGGGTATCTTTGACGAATATTGATACTCCCCCTCCTTTTGTGATTTGGTCCAAGGTTTGGGGCCGAGAAGCATGGTATGAGGTATAACCTGGTAGTGCTGGGGTGCTCTCGGGAGCCTTGAACCAGGTTTCTGTTACTGCACAGATATCAATGTTTTCCATGCTAAGGAGAGTTTCGAGTGCTTGCATCTTGAGGTTTAGACTTCTGGTGTTGAGTAGCATTACTCTTAGTTTCTTATCCCTTGTGATACCTATGGAGGTGGGTTTGTCTTTTGAGCCTTGCCTAAAAAAGGCACTATGGGGGTGGCAAGAGCCTTTGCCAATATCCGAAAGCCCAGGGGTGACAGGTGCAAGCCGTCCCTAGCGAAGCATCATGGCTTGTCGAGCATGTCATCCCAGGCTGACAGGCATTGGATCCCCTTTAAATGACACCAATACTTAAGCCAATTGTTGAAATTGATCATCTTGTCTTCATACTGTGGCATCATTCTTGGTGAGGGTAAGATGCTACTCAAGGTCAGGGTCATACCGGCCTGGGCTACATGCTCAGAGAGCTCCTCCATGTCTCTTTTGAAGTAGTCCAGGGAGGTACATCTCAGGTCATTCACACCAGCATGGACAATGACTGAGTCATATTTGTACTTGCCTTGGAGTGACCTGAGTGCTTGTGTTATGTGTTGGATCCTAGCGCCCGACAGGCAGCTCACCCTGACCTTGTCCTTGTTCAGCCTGGTGAGCGGGACATCAGTGTGCCTGACGATAGAGTCACCTATTACAAGTGTATCAGGTGTGTTGTTTAGCCTTAAGGGCTGTGACTGTTCAGCACACTGGCTTTGTGAGCTATGTGTTGCATGTGTTTTGTTTTGGGGTAACGGTTGCTTGGGTGTCTGCTTTAGAGGTCTCTGCTGCTTAGGCAGATTTTTATTTAGAGCCTCCGAGTATGTTTTTGTGTGTTTATGTGTTTGGTTTGCTGTCATGGTAGATCTATGTGAGACTGGAATTGTAGTGAGTGTGGTTTCCTTCTCCTTCTGACTCGTTACGCCTGTACTGAGTTGAGAGAGCTTAGCCTCCAGTTTGGCTATATGGTTGCATCTCTCACATGTGTTGGAATTTGTTGGGAGGAGGAGAGGGTTGTTTGTGTACATGAGGCAGTTGTAACATTGCCTCAAGATTCCCAGACTCACCAGCTGGACCGGAGAGGAGATTGACAACTGACCTTTGGACATGCTAGAATAGTATTGGGAATTCCTTTATAATTGAAAAAAAGGGCCAATGGGGAACAAGGTACTCAAAGGGAGTTTGTGAGGGTGTAGTGCTTTTAATTTTTTAGTGCTGACTTACATAATTGCTTTAGTGAGCAAGTGCCAGGCTTTAGAGTAGGAATAGGGTGTTTATTATGAGAACTAGATCAGTTCTAAGGGAAAAGTGAAGAGCAGACTTTGTGGAGCCGAGAATGGTTTAGACCCAACTAAGCGGTGCTGCCCGATGCTGAGCTATGCGCAAAATCGCAAAACCGTGTTAAAGCGGGTTTTATACGGGGGGACTTGAAAGAGCTAGAAATTGGCCCAAAACCACCAATAGCCTACCAGATTCTTGTGCTGGGAACACTCCTCCAGGGATAGATAGGCTGCTCTAAGCTCCCCACTGCCACTGGTGAACAAAGAAGCCTCCCTTTATCCAAGAAAGTAAAGGATTCCTTGGGATAGAAATCTGTTGTGCCAGCCTTGTGCCATTTCTGTGTCTATAACAGATTACAGTCTTTGCTGTGGGTATTCATGGTGCTGTGCATGTTGCATAGCTGTAAGAGGTCAAGCAGGGTAGAATGGGCCATGTACCCTATGGATGGACAGCAGTCTGTCTGCTGAAGAATGGCATACAGAGCAAGAACTGCACATATCAAAAATGACATTTGAACCCATGATTTAAAAATCACCATGAATAGCAGGCAACAGTATTGATTGTGGAAGGGTGTACAACTCTGAAAACTGTGTGGCATCAGTGTAAATAGGATAATTTTGCCTTTAACACACATTTTCCATGTTACACCTTTTGTACTACAATAGGTCACAGGTAATGTCAGCATGTTGCAGGGGGTAATACACACACACACACACATACATATATATATATATATATATATATATATATATATATATATATAAAGACAGGTGTTTCCATTCACATGGAAGAGCACTAGCAAGGGACCAGGCGATCAAACATACATGCAGGTAGCTCCAGTCAACAAAAGGTATTATTGTAAGGTGCAATATGTGTCTTACAGGTAACACCCAGGTTCTGCAAATAAAAGACAACAATGTTAGGTGTGGTTCATAGGTAGGTACTAGGCTATTGGCCCTAGCGCCTATACAAGCCTAGCCAAAAAGGTACCCTGGCTTTCGCCACCCAAGAAAATTATTTTCCTGTGCCCCTGTCAAGCAGAACCACAGAAGTGATCCCCGGTGTGAATTTCCTATTACCCATGGAAGAGGTTATTTTTCAGTTATCTTTCATAAGCATTGTAATTCCATCTTTCTGATTTCTTGATGGTCTCCCACAAAGTCATTGCCCACCTTACATGAGAAGCTGCTGCTATGCTAAATGAGTGTGGAATCGAACTGAACGAGGGTATATGTTTGGGGTCCAAGCTTCATCACTCCACTGCTTTCTTCAGTACAGCCTCACCTGAAGCTGGGAAAACAGGGTACCCTTCTCATGGCAGAGAACTGCTCCTTCTTAATTGCCAGTCTATGATGAAACTGTGTGAGTGGATTTCTGTGTTGTAAGCACAGTGTTTGGTAATGTTGTAGCCATTGTACTACATTGCATTCTGTGGCCCCTGAGTCTGGAGTCAGCCACTGGTTCTTCTCCTCTTCATCAGTCATAGTTTATTCATATTTATCCTTAGAATATTCTTAATTTGACCAGCTAAGTGCTCCACAGTCCACATAGGGCTGCTACAGGCTATGAAAAACAATCTGCTGTATTACTAATGGCATATATTTTTGAGTTTGTCTCATAAATCTCGCACTGCCTCCCCATGACCTTGTGCAGCCAGCTGATAGCTTGCCAGGTGTAATGCTGCATTCAACTTGTTTTAATCAGCGTCTAACAGTAGCAGGGTGTGTACCCTATATTGTTTTACTGTTATGAGCCATAAAACTAGATAATCTTGCACCTTTCTAGTGTCTCTAACCTGCTGCAGTGCCAGTTTGTAAGACACCTAATAATTTCTTATCTGTTATTGTCATACGTGCATTGATATTGTGAATGAATTTGTACCCACGTGGGTACCAGTGCAGTTTCCAGTGCCACTCTGTTGATTTGAGCCCACTGTGTAAGCAACATAGTGTAAAATGTCCAGTTATTCTTCACTGCACACTTTTTGCTGATTGCTCCCTGCCTGAACTATACTTACGTTGTCTGATTTTGAGTTGGGAGTACCTTGCTTGCCCTTCTGTTTTGTATATCCAGGAAGAACTACAACTATGTAATGGCAAATTAATGTTTACATATAATTACTCTTGGCCACTTGCAGCTGAGCTTGCTTCCTCTTAAGTACCTCCCCCCACCAAATTCTCAGGGACATGGCAACAGTTATCCTGAAAAAAAAATGCAGTGGAGTTTGAGTGTGTGCTAACTCAAGTAGGATTATCATCTCTAAAAATTTAGATGACTGAAAGCAAGAATACCCTTGTTACTTGACAGGTTCGTAGGTGGTTACTAGGCTACTGGCCCAAAGGTTTATATAACCCTAGCCATGTGTACCCAATATAATACTAGAGAAACCCAATATAAAGGATCTAGCCTAAACTCAAAATCTTAGTTAGCAATGGCTGCCCATATCTAGGAGGGTCTTAGGTGAAATCCCCGGCAAGGAATTTATGGTATCCCATCCAGTCATCCAGGCTACAGTTAAACAGTGTCATAGATGGGCTCTGTTTGATGTGAATTGGTATCTTATTCCTGAGGTGTGGCAACCTCTGAGAGACATATCTGTCTCTCCAGCAGGTCCTATTTATGTCGCAGGCCAGGTTAAGGTTCCTGGGACAAGTGACCCTTATCCCATTTGTCTTGTGGATGTGCAGCATTTCTATTAGGTGTGGGTATAAGATTGCTGTGTAGGCCAGACACAGATCTCCTCTAAGTAGTCTGTATACTACTGAGTACAGTGACAGTGACTTCAGTCTATCAATGTATGAAGTAGTGGAGACCATGTAATTTTCTTAATTAGACACCTCTGAGGTCTCTCAAGTGGCTGCAGGTGCCAGGTAAGGTACATACAAAGAGAGCATTGTACTAGAGTATTGGCCTGATGAGGGGTGAGTACAGGGGTGTTATGACCTGTTTCACTCTTGAGGCAATACCTTTGCTAATGAGGTGAGAAACATAGAATGCCTTCCTTACCACAGTAGACACACTGTGGTCAAAGTTTAGGCTACAGTCAACTTGTTTTCCCAATTCTCTCACTACTGAGCTGTTAATGTAGGGTAGGGTATTATTATTTATATGATAGTCTGCAGGGATATGATTTTTACAAAATGGAATGATAATGCATTTTTTAGCATTGAGTTTGAGTCCACAGCTTTGGCAACAATCATTCATTTGTGTAAATCTCTTGAAGTATATTGACATTGTTTGGGGATTAAATGACTGCACCTAATTTGCAGTCATCAGCAGACTTAGTCAGCCACAGCCGGTCTATTTTGGCATGACCTTCTGAGAAGTATATTCCAAACAATAGGGGCCCAGTGCTGTACCCTGTGGAACTACACTGCTGGCAGGTCTGCTGGTCAAGGTAAAGTCCCCAACTTTGAGTATGATCTGAAGGAGAGCCAGTTAGCAACCCACCTGACAACATAAGGGTTGATATTCAACTGGGAGAGTTTATCAATGATGCCCGAATGTGGGACTGTGTCTAAGGCCTTTGTTTATTTAAGGTAGGCTGTATGCACACATTTGCCTTTTTTATGGCTCTGGTGATGTTTTTGAAGAAGTCTACCAGGTTTAACAGCTATGACCTGTCTTTGACAAAACCAAAATTGTCGGATCAAGGGTTTGGAGATCACCTATGTCCTTATTTATAGGGTCCATGATGATTTGTTCCATGGCCTTACAGGTAAGGCTAGTTAAGCTTATTGGTCTGTAGTTTCTGTAATTTGAGTCATACTTTTAATATTCTTGTCAAGTGGCTTATGACAAATGGAAAAATAAATCTTACTTGTAAAACTAGCAATAAAGGATCAGTGACACGAATGCTGTTAGGAGCATACAAATACCTCCTGCATGCCAGTGTAGGAATGTGTACATGTATAGATCCACTAACACACCACACATATAGGTGTGGGTACATCTATATACATAAGAAAAGACACAAGTTCATAGACAGATTTGTGTGTGTGTATAGTGGATCTATAATGACATAAAGATATACAGCAAATACATTTTAAACAACCAAAGCAATGCATATGATAAACACACAATGACGCATGACAAATGCATTTAGTTATTTAAATTATCTATTTCCATCTTGATAAGGGGTAAGTGGTGTCATCAACACAGCCATCTGAGTCACAAAAGAAGCAAGTTTGAGAAAAGTTATGAGAATTCCAGTATTAACAGTGAAGTATACCAGTAAAACAATCAGGTGCACTGCATACAAATTTTTTTAATAAAATACATGCATTGCTATATCTCCAGCACATACAAATTTGACAGACATTCAGGAATGCCTTGAATTGCAAGCCGGTCAGTAAGACATAGCAAGGCTTATGGTTTTACAACCACATGAATATAAACTTAGGTTACATATTGCACGCATACTTATGCACACACACATGAAAATATAGGGAAATATAGAGACTGCATTTGCCTCAACATTCAAATGATGACTGCTGTAACTCTCTTGCAGTCAAATATTCAGGGAAAGAGTGAAAGATTCAAACATTTTATTGCAGCGCAGGGGAAAAAATAAATACATTGAGTTGGATGGAATCCCTATTATACAGACAGTTACTGTGTGATTCCTGAAAGGTGTCAGCTAAGGGGAAAATACTTTTAGTAAAAGTAACAAGATTCAGTTTCAGTGTTGTCTGTCAATATTCTTATTGAAATGTTAGAGATTTTATTCTTCTATTAGGACATTTGCAACTCAGTGGGTTTGTTTCCAAGAATCCAAATGCTCAAAGCAATGCTGTCTGGAACTGAGGGGGAACTGTTGTATAAGTACATGCACTAATAAGCAACACTATTGCTGAACATATGAAAAATAATTTTCTGTAAACGAAAAAAGAAAGCATGTTGCAACAAGCATGAAAATAAATACAACTGTCCAGGCTGGAATAATCATTCCACTAAGTTTTACCAAAACAAGCGCATACTAAAGATGTAACTTCAGTGCTGCAAAGAATGCAGATTTGAGTGTGACTAGATTAACAAATCTAATGGCCTGTGGGTGGGGGAGGGGGAATACAAAAGAACAAACAGTAAAGTCTTAGCATTTCCTAATAACAACCTGTCTCTGTATAAATATATGACTTACACTGCACTAAAAGATAAACAAAGTACTCTAGCAAGTAAATGATTTTAGAAACAAAATAATGCCCCTTTAAAAGTATTACATTACTGCTGTGTTTTCTATAGTAGTAGCAGCAGTAGTAGTTAGGTCATTAAATGCCTGAAAGGCTACTTTTCCCAATGGATAAATGCACAGATTAAACTAATGAATGGGTGACACTGAGACTGTTGTCAGTAGAACTGCAATTTGAGATGGAATTTGGCTAACACCTTTGAAGCTTCCTGCAGGCAATCTTCCCCCAACCCCCTCAGCCAAAAGTGAGCATGCTCAGCAGGGCAAACCTGAAATGTAAACAAAGGCTGAATCAAAACAAAAAATCCCTGGGATTGTCCCTTTAAGGTGTCTTTTGCATATATCACGTGGTCTTCCACTACAGGCAGTTTAAGATGTTAGACATTGAAGACTCTAGCTTGGCAATGTCTTTCTTGTAGTTTTTATATTTTTATGGTATAGTCTGTGTAACCTTTTTACCCTTTGCATGGATGTTGTGTGAGATATTCTGCAGGCACCTTAATGTTTATGGACATCACCAAGGTTTTAAACGCTGTGTTTCTTAAGTATAGTCAAATAATCTACTTATGTTTGACTGACAAAGTCACAAAAAATCCAAAACTTGGCATGTTTATAACTAGTGAGGGTGGGCTTTATTGGCCTGAATGTACCTATAAAGACTTAAAAGTAAAAAAGCATGGATATTCAGAAGCCGTGCAGCTGAAACATTTATATATCTTTAAGGGGGTTTTTTGCATGTATCCTACAAGCCTCCACTACTGGAAGTTTAGGGTATTACACAGAGAAGAATCTAGCTTTCTTGCAGTTTTTTACTGAATGGTTTGTCTGTGTGACCTTTCTTCTACCCTTTGCTTGGACTACTTCTAGAATGTCAGGATTATGAAGTTGCAACCACAGAAGTAACTTTGGTTTAAATGCAAATATGCCAGGCGCTAAATACTACGCATGCACTCACTTTACACACACATGCACATACACAGACACACACACGCGTACACACACACACACACACACACACACACACACACACACACACACACACACACACACACACACACACACACAGACACACACACACACACACACACACACACACATGCACACACCAGCATAACAACAATTAAATATGAACATTAGCACTTGTTTCCCACCTTTCCTGTAACTAGCCTAGTCCGCATACAGAGTTGCTGAATCCAGGACTGTTGGTAAGCATCTGAGCCCCGCAAGCCTTTCTGTGCTGAAAGAAAGCCTTCTAGCTTATCAGTGGGAGTGGTAAGCACTAGGTAGCCTGTCTACCATGAGAAGAGAGGTTCTTGGCCCAGAAATTGTAGTTTATTGACCATTTGGACAGTTTGTCCATCTCTTTCAACTTTAAAAGACCACATCTGCGCTTGTTTCCTATCTTTCCTGTAACTAACCTACTGGGTTAAACTGATGCAAGCCTTCTAGCTAAGAAGAGAGACTTTGGAGTGATTAAGTATTAGTTTTCTGTACTTTCCTGCTGTACTTAACTGTTTTCCACCTAAAAACAGATTTTCCAGCGTTTATTGTGATTTAAAGCTTGTTTTTTTCACATATTGGACTTATTTGACTGCCTGCACTTTTAAAAAGTTGTTTTTTTGTTTAAATAATTTGTTTAACTGTTGTAGGCTACACACTAAAGTGTGATAGCCTTTTCTGATCGTTTGTAGTCATTTAAAGCTGTTTTAAGTGTATTTTTTTTTACTGTTTTTGCCTTATCTTTTCAAAAAAAAAACAAAAAAAAATCCTTGTTTCCCGGCTTTCTAAGCTAGTATAGTCCAGTTTTCAAGCTAGTGCTGAATTCAGGGCTGTGATACTAGTTTCTGAGTTGCCCATACCTTACTTGGATAGAAGGAAGTTTCTCTGTTCACCTGTGAGAGAGGGGAGCTTTGAGCAACCTATCTATCCCTGGAGGAGTGGTTCCAGCCCAGAAGTTAATAGTTTATTGGCCATTTTGGGCTAATTTCTATCTTTTTCATTTCCCTACTATAAAAACTGTTTTTGCATGTTCTTTTGCACACCGGGCAGTGATAGTTAGCTACAGTTAAATTATTCCTGGCTGCACTAAGTCTCCTCTTCAGTTTTTCCCTTAAAACTAGTCTAACTCTCAAACTAAGCACTCAAAAAGCATCTTACAGCCCAACACTTGCTCAGACCTAATAGCAAGTACTAATATACCCTGACACTGATTGCCCAGCAGAGCAAGGCTCTTTATTCACCCCTCAGCAACCAAGTGATTAAGCAGCTCACCCTATCTATTCAGGCATGACCAAAGGGCAACTTCATGTGCACTCTCCAGTCCAGTTGGTGAATCTGGGTATCCTGAGGCAATGTTACAACTGCCTCATGGACACAGACAACCCTCTCCTTCTACCACAAAACACTAACATATGCGACAGATGCAATTATACAACCAAACTGGAAGCTAAGCTGTCTCCACCCAAGATTGGAACAGACAGTCAAGAGGAGAAGGTTAACACTTGCACCACACCTCCAGCCGCACACAGACCTACTAAAACAGCACTGGCAAAAATACACATAAATACACAAAATCATACTCGGTGGCTCTAAATAAAAACCTGCAAATCATCAGAGACCTCCAAAGCAGACACCCAAACAACCTGCACTTGCTGTCACAAACCAGACAACACATAAAACACAAAATCAGTGTGCCGCACAATCACAGCACTTAAGGTGAAATAACATACCTAACACACTAGTAATAAGTGGCTCTATAGTCAGGCACACTGACGTCCCACTCACTAGGCTGGACAAGCAGAAGGTTACTGTTAGCTGCCTGTCAGGAGCCAGAATCCGCCACATAACACAAGCACTCAGGTCACTCCAGAACAAGTACAAATATGACTCTGTCATTGTTCATGTTGGTGTGAATGACCTGAGACGTACCTCCCTGGACTACATGAAAAGAGACATGGAAGAGCTCTCTGATCATGCAGCCCAGGCTAGTATGACCCGGACCCTGAGTAGCATCCTGCCCTCAACATGAAGGATACCTCAGTATAAAGAAAAAATTATCAATTTCAACAATTGGCTAAGCTTCTGGTGTTATTCAAAGGGGATTCATTGTCTGTCAGCCTGGGACGACATGCTTGACAAGCCACGTTGCTTCGCAAGAGATGGCTTGCACCTGTCACCCCTAGGCTTTTGAATACTGCCCAAGGCTCTTGCTGCCCCCATAGTGCCTTTTTTAGGCAAGGCTCAAAAGTCAAACCCACCTCCATAAATAGCACAATTAACAAAAAATTGAGGGTTATATTACTCAATGCCAGGAGTTTAAATCTGAAAATGCATGTGCTTGAAGCACTCCTCAGTATGGAGAACGTCGACATCTGTGCAGTAACTGAAACCTGGTTCAAGGCTCCAGAGAACACCACAACACTACCGGGCTACAAATCGTACCACACGTTTCGGCCAGAGAACACGGACCCAAACACAAAAGGAGGGGGTGTATCCATATTAATCAAGGATACCTACACCTCCAGGTTAGTGGCGCAGCATGATACCTCTGAGATCATCCATGTGCAACTAACATCAGGCAAATCTGCAATGCAAATTGTGGCCTGCTACAGATCACCCTCCATGACCCAGGACCACCACTTCACCTTTCTGGAGACACTGGAAAACATGAAGGTCCAACCGAACACCCTGATATTGGGCAATTTCAATTACCCTACCATTCACTGGGAAACTACTCGAGTACAAATTCCCAGTCCCAGCGCTTCCTGGACTTCATCAACTCAAATGCCCTGGATCAGCTGGTAAACTCCCCTACCAGAGGTGAAAACATATTGGACCTAGTCACGTCCAGGGAGGCAAGGTGAAACTGCTGTGAATACAATACTACTGGAAACACAATAGCGTATACTGTTTTATTAACCGCTTTCATACAAAAACTTCTTCAGAATAATAATAAATTAAAACAAACAACCTCTTATATACCATATAAAAATCATGTGACTAATTAAACAATTAAGGCAAAAATTAATACAAAAGTTACATAAATCCAGTTAAAAACTCTTAATTAAACAGTCTTAATGTACCCTTTTATAAAAAATATTAGATAAAATGAGAAAAAATAGAACTTCCTGTTTTATTTACATTTAATCTACGCTGGTTCAAAAAACACTTAATATTAATGGTCTCATTAAGTCCAGGGGGGGTATCAGACTTTAATTTTATTTGCCAGTAGGTTTCCCTTTGTAAAAGAAAATTCTTATAATCACCCTCCCTCATGTCCTTCCGCCCCACTTCAAGTATAGAAAATAAAAATTTTTTAAAAGATGGACAGCTCAATGAATGTTTAAACAGGGCGTTCTTTTCGTCCTTGGACTTAATACTATAAATGTGCTCCCTTATTCGAATTCTAAATTCCCTGGTGGTCATCCCAACGTAAAAGGCATCACATGTTGAACACAGGGCGATATAAACAACTCCCCTGGTTCCGCAATTCACAAAACCTGGGACCTCCAGGGTTCTATTGAGGGTGCTGACCAAAATATAAGGTCCAGTTAAAATAAAATGACAAAAATTACAATGATTACAAGAGTACATTCCCCTTTTTTGGGTACCTAGCTTGGGAACAATGTTTTGCCGGTTCTCAAAGATTATTTTCAAATTTAAACCACTCTTTTGAACAAAAACTGGCTTCTCACCTAAAACCTGAAAAATATCCTTGTTACCTTTTATAATACCCCAATTTCTCCTTATAATATTTTGAATCTCCTTACAATCAGAACTCATTTCCAAGGAACAAATTAAATTGGCCTCCATCTTATTTACCGTCCCCTTTCTACATGTAATGTCCACCTCATTATTTTTAAGATTTAATAATGGAAAATATTTACTTTCCCTATTCAACCAAATATCCTCCTTGATCTGGTCCAAAATAATTACTTCATAACCTCTTTTGATAAATAAAGATGTTATGAAGGCAAATTCAAGGGACAAATCCGTGTCTTTAGAAGTCATACGGCTTGCCCGTATGAATTGCCCCTGAATATTATTGGTTATATATTTAGGGTGACCACTTTTGTAGTGTAAATATCCATTATTGAAGGTCTTTTTACGAAAAATAGAGCTATGCATTCGATTTTCCAAAAAATCCCATTTTAAGGTGACATCCAAAAAATTCACCATAGACCCCTGGCACCCCTTGGTAAATTTTAAATAATCAGACAGCATATTAATTTCCACAAAAAATTGGTCAGTGGTGGAAATATCCCCGTCAATGATAAAAAATAAATCATCCATAAATCGACAGAAAAAACGGATGTTAAATTTGTCCATCAGGGCGGGCAGAAATTGTTTTTCCCACCAGGCCATAACCAAATTGGCAAATGCTGCTGCTGCTGAAGAGCCCATAGCCACCCCTCTTTTCTGTCGATAATATGTTTTTCCAAAAAGAAAAAAATTATTTTCCAAGGTGACCTCCAATAACCGACACAAAAGAGAAATTAAGTCATTGTTGAGATTGGGGCAACTAGTAGATAAAAAATCCCGAATGGCCTCCACTCCCTCGTAATGAGGGATACAGGTAAAGAGGGAAACTACATCCAAGGTAAACATAATCTTCAGGTCAGGATTAAACCCATGCTTACAAATAAATTGATTTATTCTCCTAAGAAAATGCCAAGAGTCCCGAATGAAGGAAAGTTGCCCTGAAACCACAGGTCCGAGAATAGCGTCAAGGACCAAAGAAATTCCCTCGGTGGCTGAATAGAGAGCTGAAACTATTGGACAGAAAGGCGGCTTTGTAACAGATTTATGTACTTTGGGAATCCCAAAAAGTACCCCTATCCTAGGGTGGTCTATGTCACAAAATTCATATAGTTCTAAAGAGATTTCCCCATTCATAAGGGCATCGTATAAAAAGGTCTGAACTAAACGGTAACGCCGTTTAATTTCAAAAAGTGGAATAATTTCATATTCATCCTTGTTACCCAAAAGGTCCAACATACCCTTTTCATACATCTCCTTTTTCATAATAACTATATTGTTCCCCTTATCACTTTTCATAAAACGGAATTCACCAGTCATGTATTGTAAATTTTTCAAAGCCAACCTTTCTTCCCTTGACAAGTTACCATTTAAATTAGAGTAATTACTCAAAAGACTGTCAACTTCCTGAATACAGGTTTCTTCGAACACTTTTAAGGTGTGATGTAACTTAGGGCAGTAAAAAGAAGGTTTAACAAAAGTACTTTGGATAGAAGGAAGTTCATGTAATAAGAAATGCAAATTTAACTTCCTAGAATATTTTTTGATATCAACGACAGTTCTCACATAGTTAGCCCTGCTGTCTGGAACAAAATTTAAACCTAATTTTAACACATCAAGTTCCTCTTTACAAAAAACATGTTCAGTTAAATTTATAATACTGAAATGTTCATTAGTAGCTACTATGTCTCCTCCCCTGACGACTGGGAACTCAAAAAAGTTCTGCTCCTTGTTGAAACCATTTTGGTTGCAACTTGATTTTTCCGACCAGACACAGTACCAGATGATGGTAAAGGAACTGAATTTACTGTTCCTGTCGCTACACTAGAAATAGCGACATTATTCTTGTTTAAAGTGTCCGTGGAGGGCAATGGTGGAAAGTTTTCATTATCTATGAACGGATTTCGTTCACCCTGACCGTCGTCCTGGGGAATATTGTTACTAAATGGTGGCTTAGAGGCCATCCGATCGCTCATGTTAGTATTAAAGTGATCAGAAGACTCGGTCCTCCTTGAAAAATTATTGTTTGACCAATGATCACTACCTGTTTGACCCACAACTTTAGAATAAGGTCCATGGTCAACTTTTTGATGTCCTTGTCCTTTGTTGTTAACAGTTTTAGTAGATTTGTTAGGAATACCAAAATTGGCATAGGCGGAGTTGTTTTTATAGGAATCTACATCACACAGCAGTTTCAAGTGCTTTCTATTAATGTTATCAGTGGAAAACTGTTCCGTTTCTTTAGAAACGGAATCAAAAAAGTCACAAAACTTAGCGTTTCCTAGAGTCTGTTTAAAAAAAGACTCTAGCTCCATAATTTCCTTCTTAAGGACTTCTTTTTTTGTCAAATTGTTGTCGTAAAGTAACTTTAAGAACCGGAGTCCAGCATCATTAAAAAAAGAAACAAGAGCACCATAAAATGCATCACCAGTTTGAACCCCATTGGGGCACTTAAAAAATCTTAGCCCCTTTGGAACAATTTGAAGCTCCAAACAACGGGCAAAGTAACAGTTTTCAATATGAATGGCATCGTACCTTTTGAGAAGTCTCAATAACTGCTCCCGTTTTAAATTGTAGTCCTCGTTGAAAAACACATTTGGGGTCCTTCCAATGTGCCCAGCTCCTTGAATGGATTGTCCGACGTCGATGAACTCCTGAAACGTCGCCCGACCTATAATGCGTTGACGAACTGGAGCCGCTGAGTTAGAATGACAAAATGCTCCCTCTGAATGAACTGCTACCTCCGGTTCGAAATGGAGCCCTACCGGACTGGAAGCCCTGATGGTAGCTTCCGGGTCATGGGCTCGTGAGGACAAAACCTTTAGTGAGTTCTTTATCTCAGCAAGGGTTGCAAACAAAAGCATGTTGAAATTCCCAGCTTCCATCGATGGAGTGGCATGAATGCTAACATTTAGCAAAGGATCTTCACTAGCCTCCGCCATAGACAAGAATACAGCCAATAAATCAGAAAAAGAAAGTCCAACCAATAAATAAAACACGTCCAGGGAGGCAAGGTGAAACTGCTGTGAATGCAATACTACTGGAAACACAATAGCGTGTACTGTTTTATTAACCGCTTTCGTACAAAAACTTCTTCAGAATAATAATAAATTAAAACAAACAACCTCTTATATACCATATAAAAATCATGTGACTAATTAAACAATTAAGGCAAAAATTAATACAAAAGTTACATAAATCCATGCATTAATTTTTGCCTTAATTGTTTAATTAGTCACATGATTTTTATATGGTATATAAGAGGTTGTTTGTTTTAATTTATTTATTGGTTGGACTTTCTTTTTCTGATTTATTGGCTGTATTCTTGTCTATGGCGGAGGCTAGTGAAGATCCTTTGCTAAATGTTAGCATTCATGCCACTCCATCGATGGAAGCTGGGAATTTCAACATGCTTTTGTTTGCAACCCTTGCTGAGATAAAGAACTCACTAAAGGTTTTGTCCTCACGAGCCCATGACCCGGAAGCTACCATCAGGGCTTCCAGTCTGGTAGGGCTCCATTTCGAACCGGAGGTAGCAGTTCATTCAGAGGGAGCATTTTGTCATTCTAACTCAGCGGCTCCAGTTCGTCAACGCATTATAGGTCGGGCGACGTTTCAGGAGTTCATCGACCGTGCGGACAATCCATTCAAGGAGCTGGGCACATTGGAAGGGACCCCAAATGTGTTTTTCAACGAGGACTACAATTTAAAACGGGAGCAGTTATTGAGACTTCTCAAAAGGTACGATGCCATTCATATTGAAAACTGTTACTTTGCCCGTTGTTTGGAGCTTCAAATTGTTCCAAAGGGGCTAAGATTTTTTAAGTGCCCCAATGGGGTTCAAACTGGTGATGCATTTTATGGTGCTCTTGTTTCTTTTTTTAATGATGCTGGACTCCGGTTCTTAAAGTTACTTTACGACAACAATTTGACAAAAAAAGAAGTCCTTAAGAAGGAAATTATGGAGCTAGAGTCTTTTTTTAAACAGACTCTAGGAAACGCTAAGTTTTGTGACTTTTTTGATTCCGTTTCTAAAGAAACGGAACAGTTTTCCACTGATAACATTAATAGAAAGCACTTGAAACTGCTGCGTGATGTAGATTCCTATAAAAACAACTCCGCCTATGCCAATTTTGGTATTCCTAACAAATCTACTAAAACTGTTAACAACAAAGGACAAGGACATCAAAAAGTTGACCATGGACCTTATTCTAAAGTTGTGGGTCAAACAGGTAGTGATCATTGGTCAAACAATAATTTTTCAAGGAGGACCGAGTCTTCTGATCGCTTTAATACTAACATGAGCGATCGGATGGCCTCTAAGCCACCATTTAGTAACAATATTCCCCAGGACGACGGTCAGGGTGAACGAAATCCGTTCATAGATAATGAAAACTTTCCACCATTGCCCTCCACGGACACTTTAAACAAGAATAATGTCGCTATTTCTAGTGTAGCGACAGGAACAGTAAATTCAGTTCCTTTACCATCATCTGGTACTGTGTCTGGTCGGAAAAATCAAGTTGCAACCAAAATGGTTTCAACAAGGAGCAGAACTTTTTTGAGTTCCCAGTCGTCAGGGGAGGAGACATAGTAGCTATAATGAACATTTCAGTATTATAAATTTAACTGAACATGTTTTTTGTAAAGAGGAACTTGATGTGTTAAAATTAGGTTTAAATTTTGTTCCAGACAGCAGGGCTAACTATGTGAGAACTGTCGTTGATATCAAAAAATATTCTAGGAAGTTAAATTTGCATTTCTTATTACATGAACTTCCTTCTATCCAAAGTACTTTTGTTAAACCTTCTTTTTACTGCCCTAAGTTACATCACACCTTAAAAGTGTTCAAAGAAACCTGTATTCAGGAAGTTGACAGTCTTTTGAGTAATTACTCTAATTTAAATGGTAACTTGTCAAGGGAAGAAAGGTTGGCTTTGAAAAATTTACAATACATGACTGGTGAATTCCGTTTTATGAAAAGTGATAAGGGGAACAATATAGTTATTATGAAAAAGGAGATGTATGAAAAGGGTATGTTGGACCTTTTGGGTAACAAGGATGAATATGAAATTATTCCACTTTTTGAAATTAAACGGCGTTACCGTTTAGTTCAGACCTTTTTATACGATGCCCTTATGAATGGGGAAATCTCTTTAGAACTATATGAATTTTGTGACATAGACCACCCTAGGATAGGGGTACTTTTTGGGATTCCCAAAGTACATAAATCTGTTACAAAGCCGCCTTTCAGACCAATAGTTTCAGCTCCCTATTCAGCCACCGAGGGAATTTCTTTGGTCCTTGACGCTATTCTCGGACCTGTGGTTTCAGGGCAACTTTCCTTCATTCGGGACTCTTGGCATTTTCTTAGGAGAATAAATCAATTTATTTGTAAGCATGGGTTTAATCCTGACCTGCAGATTATGTTTACCTTGGATGTAGTTTCCCTCTTTACCTGTATCCCTCATTACGAGGGAGTGGAGGCCATTCGGGGTTTTTTATCTACTAGTTGCCCCAATCTCAACAATGACTTAATTTCTCTTTTGTGTCGGTTATTGGAGGTCACCTTGGAAAATAATTTTTTTCTTTTTGGAAAAACATATTATCGACAGAAAAGAGGGGTGGCTATGGGCTCTTCAGCAGCACCAGCATTTGCCAATTTGGTTATGGCCTGGTGGGAAAAACAATTTCTGCCCGCCCTGATGGACAAATTTAACATCCGTTTTTTCTGTCGATTTATGGATGATTTATTTTTTATCATTGACGGGGATATTTCCACCACTGACCAATTTTTTATGGAAATTAATATGCTGTCTGATTATTTAAAATTTACCAAGGGGTGCCAGGGGTCTCTGGTGAATTTTTTGGATGTCACCTTAAAATGGGATTTTTTGGAAAATCGAATGCATAGCTCTATTTTTCGTAAAAAGACCTTCAATAATGGATATTTACACTACAAAAGTGGTCACCCTAAATATATAACCAATAATATTCCCAGGGGGCAATTCATACGGGCAAGCCGTATGACTTCTAAAGACACGGATTTGTCCCTTGAATTTGCCTTCATAACATCTTTATTTATCAAAAGAGGTTATGAAGTAATTATTTTGGACCAGATCAAGGAGGATATTTGGTTGAATAGGGAAAGTAAATATTTTCCATTATTAAATCTTAAAAATAATGAGGTGGACATTACATGTAGAAAGGGGACGGTAAATAAGATGGAGGCCAATTTAATTTGTTCCTTGGAAATGAGTTCTGATTGTAAGGAGATTCAAAATATTATAAGGAGAAATTGGGGTATTATAAAAGGTAACAAGGATATTTTTCAGGTTTTAGGTGAGAAGCCAGTTTTTGTTCAAAAGAGTGGTTTAAATTTGAAAATAATCTTTGAGAACCGGCAAAACATTGTTCCCAAGCTAGGTACCCAAAAAGGGGAATGTACTCTTGTAATCATTGTAATTTTTGTCGTTTTATTTTAACTGGACCTTATATTTTGGTCAGCACCCTCAATAGAACCCTGGAGGTCCCAGGTTTTGTGAATTGCGGAACCAGGGAGTTGTTTATATCGCCCTGTGTTCAACATGTGATGCCTTTACGTTGGGATGACCACCAGGGAATTTAGAATTCGAATAAGGGAGCACATTTATAGTATTAAGTCCAAGGACGAAAAGAACGCCCTGTTTAAACATTCATTGAGCTGTCCATCTTTTAAAAAATTTTTATTTTCTATACTTGAAGTGGGGCGGAAGGACATGAGGGAGGGTGATTATAAGAATTTTCTTTTACAAAGGGAAACCTACTGGCAAATAAAATTAAAGTCTGATACCCCCCCTGGACTTAATGAGACCATTAATATTAAGTGTTTTTTGAACCAGCGTAGATTAAATGTAAATAAAACAGGAAGTTCTATTTTTTCTCATTTTATCTAATATTTTTTATAAAAGGGTACATTAAGACTGTTTAATTAAGGGTTTTTAACTGGATTTATGTAACTTTTGTATTAATTTTTGCCTTAATTGTTTAATTAGTCACATGATTTTTATATGGTATATAAGAGGTTGTTTGTTTTAATTTATTATTATTCTGAAGAAGTTTTTGTACGAAAGCGGTTAATAAAACAGTATACGCTATTGTGTTTCCAGTAGTATTGTATTCACAGCAGTTTCACCTTGCCTCCCTGGACGTGTTTTATTTATTGGTTGGACTTTCTTTTTCTGATATATTGGACCTAGTCATCACCAACATGGGCGACAGGTGTTCCACACCGGAGGTCAACCCGTCACTAGTTAGATCACACCATAAACTAATCACTCTGGATGTCCACACCCCACCATCTCCCCCAACTAATGAAACCACAGTAAAAAAACTTTTCCAAAGCAAACTTCACCTTACTTAAGACATAAGTGGTACGTTTCACAGCCCCTGCACTAAAGGATAATGCTGCCCATGATGCAGAAACCTTTACAAATACACTCCATGAGGATGCATGGATCGTGCCATCCCTAGCAAAACCAAGACTCACTCCTCTAAGAGAAGGAGCCAGTTTAGTGGACCCCTGCAATAAACAGGCTATACAATAGAAGGAGGAAACTAGTTCAGAAAAAAAGCAAATCCCAAGAAGGAAAGACATCCCTGATCAGTATCAGTAAGAAACTAAGGTCCCTCATGAAATCATCCAAGGCTAACTTTGAAAGAAAAATCGCCAAGGATTCAAAAGATAACCACAAAGCCTTCTTTAGCTATGTTAAGAATCTAAGTGGCAACTCACAGATATGCACTAAACTAGTGCAAAATAGCACAAAATATACTGAACCTACTGATATTGCCAACATCCTGGCAGACAGATTCAGTGCAAACTTCACCCCCCTCTTACCTCCAAAAGGGCCCACAACAATACCGGAAAAGTGTGGTGTCCCAAAAATCACAGACGCACAGGTGAAAACAGCCCTTTCAAAAGCCAAAAACACAGCGTCAATGGGACCAGATGGTGTCCCAGTTTGCATCTTGCACAAACTACAGAACGAACTAACCCCCCACCTAAACATGCTGTTCAATCTTAGCCTCTCCACAGGCTACGTGACCATAGAATGGTGCACAGCAATGGTTATTCCTCTCCACAAAGGAGGTGCCACAACTAACCCTGGTAACTATCGCCCCATAAGCCTGACTAGCCTAGTCTGAAAGGCTATGGAGCACATCATCATGGAACTCATTAACAAAGACATTGGGAACCTCCAAACAGTTGACCCGACCCAGTTCAGCTTTGTTAAGGGCAGATCATGCCTACTAAACCTGGTTGACTTCTTTGAGACAGTCACCAAGGCCATAGACGAGAGAAAGGTGGTTCACACAGCCTACCTTGACCTTACCAAGGCTTTCAACATCATTCCCCACTCGGGTATTACAGAAAAACTCACCAGCCTGAACATAAACCCCTACGTCACGAGATGGGTTGCCAACTGGTTTACAGACAGAACTCACACGGTAAGAATAGTGGGCTCCAGGTCCGACTCTAAACCAGTCGCAAGTGGTGTCCCACAAGGCTCTGTCCTGGGACCCCTACTGTTTGGCATATACTTCTCAGAAGTACAAGCAAACACAGGAAGACTATGGCTAATCAAGTTTGCCAATGACTGCAAAATGGGAGCCATAATTGACTCTCCGGCTGACACTGACATCCTTCAAAAGGGCCTTACTGAGATGGACACCTGGTGTCAAAGTCATGGCCTCAAGCTAAATGCCAAAAAATGCATAGTCATCCCATTTGGGAAAAACAAAACACCCACGAATTACCACATAGGTGGCAGCCCCCTTAATACAGAAGAGGTAATAAGAGATCTGGGGACCCAGGTAGATAGTAATCTCTCCTTTGACAATCATATTGCCAAAGTAGTTAGGAAATCCTTCTATGTGGCCCATCTAATTACTAAAGGGTTTACATCTAGAAATAAAGAGGTTATAGTGCCCCTCTACTCGTCACTCATTAGACCCATCATAGAGTACAATGCCCCATTTGGGATATACCTCACAAGACACTTCCAACAGCTGGAAAGACCACAAAAGTACCTCGCCAAGAGGATTATTGGCCTCAAACATATATCCTATGCAGTCTGACTGAAAAAACTCTGGCTGTACTCAGTGGCATATCGCTTACTCAGAGGTGATCTCTGCCTGACTTACAAAGCCATGTCCAACTCAGAATTGATGGACATGCTCCACCTAAAGAAATCAAAGTCACTGCGAGCCACGTGCTCTAGTGAGCTAAACCTCACCACAACAATAAATAGAACATGCTGGAGGGATAGATTCCTGTCACAGAGACTCCCCATTCTTTGGAACAAAATTCCAAATTACATCAGGCAGAGCCCCTCTCTAACACTCTTCAAGAGAAACCTTGATGAGTGGATGGGTAACAGAAAATACACCGCTGGGATCACTTCATTGGCTCTGCTTGACAGAGGATCAGTTAATTAATCAATGGGGCAGCGAAAGCTGACACACTCTGGCTAGGCTTAAAAATGCCCTCGGGCAGATAGCCTAGTACCTACCTATGAACCTATGAACCTATAAAGCACAAAACTGAAAAAAAATTCTAATCAGACTGCTTGGAGTACATCTAAAAAACTGTATGTAATGCAGCAGGGAATATAGTTCTAGAAATTTAAACCAATACTGCTTCTGCCACAATGAGATTTAAACTTTTCTGCCTAACAAAACCAAGCAAAATGAAACCTTGCTGTGTGATGCTTAAGTGGCTGCAGTGCTTAATATACCAGAGGGACTAAAATGAAGACTGTTGTGCAAGGCTCAGTAGATTTTCATCAGTTAAAGCACAGCAGCCATCATGGAGCATATACTATTAAAATCTTATTGAAATACAGAATGAACATTACTCAAAACTGCATCCTAAACAATTCACAACATTGTAATTCTGATGAGTGCAGAAAAGCAAATGTTCAGCCATGCTTTCCAGGCTTCAGGGATTGAATTTATCTTCAAGTCAGAAATCATTAAGTTCCTTTTGACAGGGCCTTAATAATATTTTCTTCAAATAAGTATTTGTAAATAAGACTGGACATTTGTATGCATGTTGTTTATTTTTTATTATTCATATTTTTGACAAGTGGATGCTTAAATTAGTTTACAAAAAGACGTTCTGCCACTCAGCATAGCCGTTAACTGCTATATATATATATATATATATATATATGTGTGTGTGTGTGTGTGTGTGTGTGTGTGTGTGTATGTATATATATATATATATATATATTTATATATATATATATATATATATATATATATGTGTGTGTGTGTGTGTGTGTGTGTGTGTGTGTGTGTGTATGTATGTGTGTGTGTGTGTGAGTGTGTGTAGATATTTCTTTACCATAGTCTGATGACTGTGTAAGTGAAATGGTCAACCATTAACCATAACTTAAGCCCTAAGGGAGCAACAGCAAGGTTTCATGAAAATAGACTGACATTATATACACAATACTACAAAATTACACAGCAATGGTGGTACAGACAGAATTGGAAAATATTTACAAGTGTAATTAACAGTTCCTTCTATAGGTTTTATTGAAACTGAATCAATGTATTGTGAACACAACAGATGCATCAATTGTATGTTTTCTTTTGCCATGTAACCTCTTTCTGAATATCTTGTTTTAGTTTTGCAATGAACTCCTCAGTTTTTTTTTCTCATCTTATTTCAGACAAAAGACAATTCCAGGCAGTTTGGCCACGTTTACTGAATGTCTTTTTACTCAGGGATGACCCAAAATGAGATCTGACCAAAATGATGTGATTGTCTTATTTTCTCCTGAGGGTGTATGTTGGGTCTTCTACACAGAAATTGGTCTTTAAGAAAAAACATTGGCCATAAATTATAATTTTGAAAATCTGTGCACTGAGTAGAATCATGACTCTGCTATATACCGGTAAACGGAAACCCTTTAGTAGGTCACAATGGTGTGTATGATTGTCAGCTAGCTGAACAAACTGGCATATTTTGATTTCTACTTGTTGGAGCTTATGTGTATTAGGGCTCGAGTGACATAATAAAAGGGGAAGAGTGTGGTAAACCCTGCATTTTCTGAGGTATCAGCTTGGCTCTCAGATTAACTTATAGTCTAGACACATAAATTTAATTGTTTCTGTTTACCCCTGGAATAATAATTACAAATATTTCATTATGCTAGTAATGGATAATATTATTGGTCTCTTTATCATTTCAAATTCTTTATCAGTTCTCTCTTATCAAGAATAGCAATGGCAGACTCTTACAGAACACTGGAGAAACTTTGGATTCACCAAAATGACAGATTTCACAGCAGGCAGTGTGCCTAACTAACTTCAAGCCCAGACTTTGTTTACAAGCTTTTGAAATGAATTACTCAAATACAGCGTTGGGCCCTCTTCTTTTGCCACTACTAATGCAAATGTTCATTTTGCTTTTAACAGAACACTGTAGTCATTATTTGACCAAGTCCAAGAAACTTTCTCCAATGCAAATTTTAACTGTTGTGGCTTACGGCAAATTAATTGGTAATATTGAAAAAAAGCATGTTCTCAAATACAGAAAAAATTATTGTCCCTTATCAATCTTCATTTTCCTCTTTTATTATTTACCTGAAAAAATAGGGTTTACTATAAAAAATGCTGCTAGGAAGGTTGAGTCAAATCACCTCTGCAACCTTGCCTTGAAAGTCATCATGCCAAACAGCAGCATGCACGAAATAACACAGAATGCCGAAACTCCGTACCGCTCCAGATGTAGGAACAAGCACCAACATGGGTCCAGAAACGGGGTAAGTTCAGACAGTCAATAATGCTGGTATTGGACATTCCTTCTGTCAACATGGCAGGATTAGTTCTGCTGGACTCAATTTATGAGCAGTGAGTATTTAATGGTAAATCTAAAAACAGATATAAATGTCTTTCCCATTACTAAAAATTTACAAACACACACAACCACCAACAGAAAACCGTCTGCCTTAGACATTGTTAGACTCGTCTGGGATTCAAGCCTAAGACCTCCAGCATTCCATTCTGGTGACACTGATGCTGTACTAACAATAGCCTAATACGGAAAAGCACTTGAAAATCCATTTCCTCTTTGGAAATGTGTTTCTTGCTCTTTTCCAAAAGCTTTTACTTTTTATCTATGAACTTTTCCTCTTTAGAAATGTTTCATGTTCTTTACACAAAAATCTTTTCTCTTTATTTGGGTCTTCCTTTAACTACAGCATATTCATATGTAATTGGGACTGCTTTTATCACAACATGCTCATATGCATTCCAAGGTCCTATAGTTATGGCATTTTACTTTTTAAAGTTAGCCTTGTTGGCTATGATATATACTATTACACTGATAACAAAATATTTTACCTTTCTGGTTCTTTGACTGTATTTCAGTTTTGTGTAAGGTGAAAGCAGGTGCCTGGTGCTTCATTAGTTATTGTATGTCTGTTTGTTGGTTCTGTGCTCAACACTATTTTATATGTTTTCAAAATCATCAAATCTTATAGATCAAACAACTTTTCTGACAGGATTCACTGTGTATACTACTATTAAATCTGTCTCTTAGTACCAACCTAGTTTGCACCAACCTCACAGTTCACTGTGTCTTAGATTAACTACCTTCTATTTGCATTGATTAAAATGAAATCTGCTTACATTCATGGGAAAATACACATAAAAAAATAAAATACAAGATTGATCTACTGCCTCAGGAGATCTTAGAAAAGATATTACCACCTTAATCATACATGCTAACCCTAACCTTACACCTGACCCAAATCACAATCCTACTCAATGCAATACTAAAACTCCCTAATAGTACCACTAAAAAAGGCAAGCATGCATGCATGCATGCACACATACAGTATATACACACACACATACACACACACCACACATGAGTATACAATCACAATGCAAAATGTATCCTCTTCTCTAGCTCTTTACTCTAATCCTAACCTGCGAACACTTACATATACGCTCTAAGCCCCTAAGCCCCAATGCTGAAACTTAACATTCACACCCACTTACTGTGATTGCAAGTGCATTAAAAAAGCAGCATTCAGTTTTGCAATTGAGAACAAGTGCATTCAACAACTTCAAACAAGCAGAAATAGCTGTCCTGTAGATTTGATACAGTGCACGGTAAATATACACACACACACACACACACACACACACACACACACACACACACACACACACACACACACACACAAACATACTACTTGTAAATCAAATAAAGCCAACAGAAAATATATTTGTGGGAATACCAAGCACATTTCAGTTTGTGTTCAAATGCATAACAATATTCAAAAGTGATTTAAATGCTTCAAATATGTATTTCCCTGAAGAAAATCCAAACAGAAGTTGTGATAAATCTTGGCTCATTAAACCTATTAAAAAATGTTAATGATTACCTTCACAGTATAAAATGGCCAGTATTCAGTGGTGAAATAAGGTGGAAATCCCAATAATTTCACTCCCATATTTTATTTTTTTCTTTACTAAGATCATTTTTTTGTTCTACAGATATTGGTCTGTCCCACTCAGACACAATAAAGATATGCAAGTCTTAAAAGATAAGGCACCAGATCTTTTGCAAGCACCTGGTAAAACTCTACAGAAAAATCCAACTAAGCATCAAATATTAGCATTCTGTTTATTCCTTACTAGTATCCAAATAAGATATAATTAAGAGTCTAATGTACCTACATCTAACAGATACTGAAAAGCTGAGTATATTAAAAGTATTGTCCATGGATTTTCAAACATGCCTAGCACAATCACACTGAGGCTTCTTTGGGTATAAGGCCCAAAGCCGATTATTTGTTAATTAGCTAGAATTACATGTCCCACCACAGCTAATTAGAGAACCACCCCATGAAAATGTCAGGCCCAATAGAGAGAGAAAGATTCCCACAATTGCAGCTAAGATGGATGCAAAGAAAATAGTTGAATTATGAATATGCTACATATCAATGCACTGAGAAAGCTTACAAGCCACATCAGGGACCTACGGCAATGCTTACATGTATTTTTTAACCTTTTATAAGGGTGGAAATTGATGTACAGGAAAGTAGGAAATGGGGGTACAGCACGTTTAGGTACATACACAAAGAACAGGAGACGTAATAATGCAATTGAGGAGGGGAATGAAGATCATTTTTTTTCTAGGGACAAGCACACATTTTTTTAATTTGCAGAAGGAAAAGTGAGGAAGGGAAGGAAGTAAGGATAAGATGAGGGATGGAAGGAAGGTAAGCTTTACCAAAAGAGGCATGCAAGCAAACCCTAAATAGAGACAAACACTGACAGTTACAGAGCTGACACACTTTGGGGGAAAAGGTATAATTATAGACATACAGACAAAGACAAGACAGTGGCGATCAGGAGGATAGGACAGCAGCAAGATAATGCAAGTCAGCATCTATGCCTGAGATGGTGAAGGCACAGCCAGGCAGCAATGCAACTCTGTAAGCTGTCCAAGGAGCTTCATCAGGTGGTCAATGCAGGCTTGCAGGTGCTGGTCAGTCAGCTCTCCCACCACCTGCACCACCTTCCTTCAGGTAACAAACTCATGCCCTTATCAGTGCTACTGAAGGGAACAATGGTGATCCAAAATCTAGAATGGTGGTACAACACGACAATCGAAGCCGACTGGATAAAAAACCTTTATTGTAGTAACATCCAAGGAACATTTAAGTAAGCGCTTTCGCTTTATTACTAACGCTTCTTCAGACTTTACATTCAACAATCAAAGGTTCATTTAAATACCCTTGCTCTATTTAAAAGAGCCAATCAAAGCATGTTGCAACTTTAAAGAAACATTTCATTTTATCTAAATAACCTCATAATAATATAAAAACATCAATTATATCAAATATGTATATATACATATATACAAAAACATTTGTATATGCAAAAAACATATATTAAAACATATATTAAAAAAATATATATACATGCACAAATGTGTATATATATATATATATATATATATATATATATATATATATATATATACACTATACATGAAAAATTATACATATATAAAAAAATTATACATATATAAAAAAAATTTATATATAAAAAATTTGTTCATATAAAAAAGGAGTGTTTATAGAACTAAATCAGTGTTTCAAGGATTGGTCCTTTAAAAAAGGTTTCAAAGAAACCTCCTCATTCAGACCATGTCCCTTATCAGCTTGCAGTTTAATTATCCATTTACCTTCTTGCTTCTCTGTGAAGTTCCTAACATCACCTAGCCTAATAGTAGAATATATCAGTTGCAGTACAAGAAACTTAAAAGTATGTGTGCTACCATTGCATAATACATGTTTAGCTAATGCGTTGGTGTCATCTTCCCTATTAATGGCATATGTATGTTCTCTGACTCTCTCTGAGAGTCCTATTTGTTTTCCCTACATAGAAACACTTACACTTCTGGCACATAGCTAAGTAAACAAAATTTCTCGATTTACAATCTGTATAATGGTGAAAAGTATATCTATTCCCTGTATCTGGATGAATAAAACTGTTATCATTCAACATATAAGAGCATTGATTACAAGTACGACATGATAGTGTTCCTTTTCTCATAGAACGTGAAAAATCCTTTTTCCTACCTTCATAGCATAAAAGTCTTTTTAATGATTTAGTGTTTTTGTAGCTCATCTGGGGCACTTCACCAACTATCTCCTTAATCTTCTCATCTAGGCATAACACATTCCAGTGTTTCTTGATAATGTCTGTTACCTTTTTATTATTATTATTGGTATATGGGACCGCGTCTCAAATATTACATGTTGATGTTCTGTTTACATGTGCATCTGATCTATCTTTGCTAATATATGGTTTGCCAATAGTTCCTCTAATTGATTCATCTATTGGTAGAAAACCCCTACTGTGGTATCCCCTATTGATTAATTCTTTCTTGACTGCATCACGAGCTGTCTCAAAAGTTCAATCTTCACTAGTTAAATGAGATGTTCTCAAGATCTGACTCAACTATATTTTTATGTATGTATGGGGGGTGCATACTATCCCTGTGGAGAAAAGCATTTCTCCTACATGGTTTTCTGTATACCTCTGTTGCTATTCTACCATTGCCTTTCTCAAGCCATACATCTAGAAATTCAATCTCATGGGTTGAATATTTTTCAGTGAAGCGTAAAAATGTAGTTCCATTAATATATTGTATGAACTCCTGAAGCATATCTAGGGGGTCCTCTCCATAAAAGATATCATCCATGAAGCGTTTATAAAATATTATATGTTCAGAAAAATGCAAATGTTCAAGGACATAGGTGGTCTCCCAATATGCCAAAACTAAATTTGCATACGAACTGGCAGATGGAGTCCCCATGGCTACCCCTGTGACTTGTAAATAATACTTTTCATCACAGCTAAACACATTATTTGATAAAATCAAATCCACCAACATTTTGCATCTAACTATCTGTTCCCTATTCATCCCCTTCTGTATCAAAAACAGCCTTAAATACTCTACCCCTACATCATTAGGGATATTCATAAATAATGAGGTAACATCTAAAGTAACCATATAATCAATGGCTTTACTCAATTCAGAGTCATTGTAGCAAGATAACGTTTCTAAATATTGCTGTGTATCTCTAATAATAGACTCAGTTGACTCTACTATAGGTTTTAATAACTTCTCTACATATATGGACATTGACTGAGTCATCCAACCCTGACTAGATACAATAGGTCTAAGTTGGGGATTAACTAATGTTTTATGGATCTTAGGAAGACCTCTGAAGGTAGGAACTAATGGTTTGTCAATGGAAAAATAATTATATAACTTCACATCAAATATATTACACATTAGCATATCATATAACTGACTATGGACATCTTTAATTATTCTGTCTAAATCATATCCAGTCAATAACCGATATGTATTTGAATCCGATAACATTTCATTCATACTATTATGGTAGTAGTTGAAATCAAGTACAACAATGGCACCACCCTTATCAGCTGGTCTAATTACGATGACATCATTGTTCTGTAGCTTTTTTAGTGCTTGTATTTCGTTACTATTTAAATTATAATATTCTGGTCTAACATCATTTTTATTTATTTCAAATAGTTTAAGTAGGTCACTCTCACATGCCCTCTCAAAACTTTCAAGTAAAGGATGCAATGCTGGTGTATACATAGAAAGTTTTCTAAACATTTCACTTTGTCCATCTATGTTGTTACCAAACTGCAATTTTAAAGCCATATTCCTTAAAAAAACATTTTAAATCTACAATTAACTCAGTTACGTCTACACTTCTAGAAGGTATAAACGATAAACCTTTGTTTAATACTGATTTCTCAAAATTATTTAATACATACTGTGACAAATTCACTATCAGGTCCTGTTCACATGCCTCAATGTCTTTCTTTGAAACTCGTGCGGTTCTTCCATGTTCTTTCATTTTTTTCCACCTCGAGGACTCCACATAGATCGACTGGCTATCTTGAATGGTAACGGAAAATGGAAGTTAGATAATTCGCCAACTGGTGATGAACAAACTACTTTGGATGACTTCTCCTTCCTTCTAACATCAGGGCTGTTCAAACGTCTAGTGGAAACTGATGTTTCTGTTGTTTGGCTGCTTTCAGGCTGGGCTGCAGAAATAAAGGTAGCTGTATCTCCTGTGTTAGACTGAGCAGCGTCTGGCATCATCTCAGGTGCAGGGCGTAATTCAAACTGAGGTTGAATCACTGATCGGAGGGAAATCGAAGGCTGGACTGGATCACTACTCCGGATAGGTTCTCTCTGCCAGGAAAAGATGTTACCATTGGTAAAGTCTAAGTAATCCCTTTCCAGCTTCTTTCTCTTTTGCAACAACAATTTGTTATCAAGTGCCAACAACATCATGGATAATTCAAGCATTAGTTCATCTATTTGTCCTCTAGTTAATGACTGATGTAGTTCATATTCAATTTTAACTGCTTTTTTGCTACGTTCTTTTTCAATGATCATATATTGCTCTATTAACAGTTTAATATACATAAAACTCGTCTCAATATTTAGTTTCTGCCACTTCATTAGCAGTTGTGGCTGGGAAGAACCAAAAGTGGGCATTTTTAATATATGTAAACCTCTGGGGATAACTTTGAAGCATATACATGCCTCCATGTGTTTCCTCTGCCGCTGTATATTCCTTAGTTTAGTCATGATATTTTCTAACTTCCTTTTCAGCTGCATAGCTTGAATGTTAATTGTGGGCCTGCTAGATGAATCAGCATTGTTAGCTAATTCGGCACAAGACAGTCTTAATAGCGGATTGCTATCTGCTCTGAGTAACTGCTCAAAATTCATATTCTCTTTCAAAGTAACAACATCTCTCAAATTTCCTTGTACAGTCTCTTCTGACATGTCCCTTCTGTATCACAGAAAACGCAAAACAGTCACAAAAAAGAGAAACACGAAGGGTTAAGTACCTCCCAAACAAAAACGTGAAATCCAAAAACTAGAATGGTGGTACAACACGACAATCGAAGCCGACTGGATAAAAAACCTTTATTGTAGTAACATCCAAGAAAGAGCTTTTGTGTTATTACTAACGCTTCTTCAGACTTTACATTCCACAATCAAAAGTTCATTTAAATACCCTTGCTCTATTTAAAAGAGCCAATCAAAGCATGTTGCAACTTTAAAGAAACATTTCATTTTATCTAAATAACCTCATAATAATATAAAAAACATAAATTATATTAAATATGTATATGTACATATATACAAAAACATTTGTATATGCAAAAAACATATATTAAAACATATATTAAAATATATATACATGCACAAATATATATATATATATATATATATATATATATATATATATATAGATATATATATATATATGTGTGTGTGTGTGTGTGTGTGTGTGTGCGTGTGAGTGTGTGTAACCATGATAAAAAAAAAATATATATATATATATATATATATATATATATATATATACAACTATACATGAAAAATTATACATATATAAAAAAATGTTCATATATAAAAAAATGTGTTCATATAAAAAGGAGTGTTTTTAGAACTAAATCAGTGTTTCAAGGATCGGTCTTTTAAAAAAGGTTTCAAAGAAACCTCATTCAGACCATGTCCCTTATCAGCTTGCAATTTAATTATCCATTTACCTTCTTGTTTCTCTGTGAAGTTCCTAACATCACCTAGCCTAATAGTAGAATATATCAGTTGCAGTGCAAGAAACTTAAAAGTATGTGTACTGTCATTGCATAATACATGTTTAGCTAGTGCGCTAGTGTCATCTTTCCTATTAATGGCATATGTATGTTCTCTGACTCTCTCTCTCTGAGGGTCCTATTTGTTTGCCCTACACAGAAACACTTGCACTTCTGGCACATAGCTAAGTAAACTAAATTTCTCGATTTACAATCTGTATAATGGTACAGAACAATGATGGCATCATAATTAGACCAGCTGATAAGGGTGGTGCCATTGTTGTACTTGATTTCGACTACCACCATAATAGCATGAATGAAATGTTATTGGATTCAAATACATAACGGTTATTGACTGGATATGATTTAGACAGAATAATTAAAGATGTCCATAGTCAGTTATATGATATGCTAATGTGTAATATATTTGATGTGAAGCTATATAATTATTTTTCCATTGACAAACCATTAGTTCCTACCTTCAGAGGTCTTCCTAAGATACATAAAACATTAGTTAATCCCCAATTTAGACCTATTGTATCTAGTCAGGATTGGATGACCGAGTCAATGTCCATATATGTAGAGAAGTTATTAAAATCTATAGTAGAGTCAGCTGACTCTATTATTAGAGCTACATGGCAATTTTTAGAAACATTATTTTGCTACAATGACTCTGAATTGAGTAAAGCCATTGATTATATGGTTACTTTAGATGTTACCTCATTATTTATGAATATCCCTAATGATGTAGGGGTAGAGTATTTAAGGCTGTTTTTGATACAGAAGGGGATGAATAGGGAACAGATAGTTAGATGTGTAATGTTGATGGATTTGATTTTATCAAATAATGTGTTTAGCTATGATGAAAAGTATTATTTACAAGTCACAGGGGTAGCCATGGGGACTCCATGTATGCAAATTTAGTTTTGGCATATTGGGAGACCACCAAAGTCCTTGAACATTTGCATTTTTCTGAACATATAATATTTTATAAACACTTTGTGGATGATATCTTTTTTTTATGGAGAGGACCCCTAGATATGCTTCAGGAGTTCATACAGTATATTAATGGAACTACATCATTTTTACACTTCACTGAAAAATATTCAACCCATGAGATTGAATTTCTAGATGTATGGCTTGAGAAAGGCAATGGTAGAATAACAACAGAGGTATACAGAAAACCATGTAAGAGAAATGCTTTTCTCCACAGGGACAGTATGCACCCCCCATACATACATAAAAATATAGTTAAGAGTCAGATCTTGAGAACATCTCGTTTAACTAGTGAAGATCAAACTTTTGAGACAGCTTGCGATGCAGTCAAGAAAGAATTCATCAGTAGGGGATACCACAGTAGGGATTTGCTACCAATAGATGAATCAATTAGAGAAACTATTAGCAAACCATATATTAGCAAAGATAGATCAGATGCACATGTAAACAGAACATCAACATTTAATACTAGAGTAGTGGTCCCATATACCAATAATAATAAAAAGGTAACAGACATTATCGCGAAACACTGTAATGTGTTATGCCTAGATGAGAAGATTAAGTTGGTGAAGTGCCCCAGATGAGCTACAAAAAACACTAAATCATTAAAAAGACTTTTATGCTATGAAGGTAGGAAAAAAGGATTTTTCACGTTCTATGAGAAAAGGAACACTATCATGTCGCACTTGTAATCAATGCTCTTATATGTTGAATGATAATGGTTTTATTCATCCAGATACAGGGGATAGATATACTTTTCACCATTATACAGATTGTAAATCAAGAAATTTAGTTTACTTAGCTATGTTCCCGAAATGTAAGTGTTTCTACGTAGGGAAAACAAATAGGACTCTCAGAGAGGGGAAAACAAATAGGACCCTCAGAGAGAGAGTCAGAGAACATACATATGCCATTTATAGGGAAGATGACACCAACGCACTAGCTAAACATGTATTATGCAATGACAGTACACATACTTTTAAGTTTCTTGTACTGCAACTGATATATTCTACTATTAAGCTAGGTGATGTTAGGAACTTTACAGAGAAACAAGAAGGTAAATGGATAATTAAATTGCAAGCTGATAAGGGACATGGTCTGAATGAGAAGGTTTCTTTGAAACCTTTTTTGAAGGACTGATCCTTGGAGCACTGATTTAGTTCTATAAACACTCCTTTTTTATATGAACAAATTTTTTATATATGTATAATTTTTTATATATGTATAATTTTTCATGTATAGTTGTATATATATATATATATATATTTTTTTTAATCACGGTTACACACACACATATATATATATATATATATATATATATATATATATATATATATATATATATATATATGCATATTTGTGCATGTATATATATATATTTTTTAATATATATTTTAATATATGTTTTTTGCATATACAAATGTTTTTGTATATATATATATATATATATATATATATATATATATATGTATATATACATATTTGATGTTTTTTTATATTATTATGAGGTTATTTAGATAAAATGAAATGTTTCTTTAAAGTTGCAACATGTTTTGATTGGCTCTTTTAAATAGAGCAAGGGTATTTAAATGGACTTTTGTTTGGGGGATGTAAAGTCAGAAGAAGCGTTAGTAATAACGCGAAAGAGCTTATTTGGATGTTACTTGGATGTTACTACAGTAAAGTTTTTTTATCCAGTCGGCTTCGATTGTCGTGTTGTACCACCATTCTAGTTTTTGGATTTCACATTTTGTTTGTGAGGTACTTTACCCTTCGTGTTTCTCTTTTTTGTAACTGTTGAACAATGGTGAGCCCTTCTGCTATGGGACCAGCAGAAGCCACAGCAGAGGTAACCAGCCTGCTATAAACTGCACCTGGTGAGGAGGCAGGTCTGTTGCCAGGTGGAGTGGCAGCAGGAGAAGGCTGGGACCAGTGAGTGGTAACCTGGGCCATACCACTGGCACAGCTGTGAAAGATGCTGTTGAAAATGGAGGTATAAATAGGAAGAAGTAAAATAACACCCCTTACTGGCCCAAAAAAGGAAAAATATTTTAAAGGAATTTTAAAGGATGGTAACAAAGACAGACAGGCGGGGAAAGAAAAGAAACATTTGCAATTACGTGTTTGACTTCTGACCTATCATAGCATTATGGATATGTATATTAATCAAACAGTAAATATGATAGTATGACATGTCATAAGTTTCTGCTTACCTATAGTATACCTTGACACTATGGTATAATGTGCAGGCATGTGTACATTGTCACAGCTTGCACTACTTTGAGTATATGTGCAGGCATGTAGAAGGAGGTGTGGGCAGTGTAGATTTATTAAGAAAAAGTTGTGGCCCCTGTGCAGAGTACCATTTATGTGTACTCCCTACAAGTATGCTGTGTAAAAGTAGCAACCAGCAGCATATATTATAATTAAACATCTCAATGTAAATGTGCATGCATAGGGAAAGCATTAACAACACTTCCATCTGTGAACTGAAGCATGTGAAAGTTGTGGGTCAGGGGATTATATCAAAGAAGCAATATGGGTCTGTGACACCCCAGCACTAGCCCAGTAATCAAGGAGCCTAAATCCTCACCACTGGCAACAGTGGGGACTGTACACACTGGGAGTATGACAAGTACACACACACAGTAAAGTGCAATTTCCCTTAAGTGCACACACAGATCACAGTCAGTCTGGGGCTGGTTTCTCCCTCTTTCTCCAGATCACCAATAAGACTTTCCACTGGGACAGCTATAGGGTTGAGATCTTAGCTGAGTGGTCAAACCAAGATCTCCAGTACCCTCTCTCTCCAACCAGAGCTTCATATCCCTGCCCATGTAGCTGCTACACAACCTCTTTGAGATTTGATTTATATACAAACACACATACACACACACTCCTGGGAAAGGCTGACACATGTTTATTAGCTATGCCCCCTTCTGCCCAGACTATAATGAAGTTTCCATTGTCATCAGCCTCTACTTATCAGCTACTTTAAGGCCCTTAACAAAGGGTGTCCAATCCTACTGTGTAATGTTACTATTATCTGACCAAGAGCAAGGCTATTTAGGAGTGACTTGTACAGTGTCACCAAATAGATATGCAAGTACTCTATGAGCTTAAATATCTCTAAACAATCCAGCCACACTTAAAAGGTTTAAATATATTTAATAATAAATAATAAAAGAACAAGACACTACTCAGTAAGTAATCAGTTACACCAGAGTTCAAAATCACAGGAATATTTAAAACAACATTGCAGGACAGTCTCAAATAAATAAACAAAACATCTAAGCTAAACTTTACTATAGTCCTATCTGAATCTAAAAGAGTAACTATGGCCTAAAAACTTACTTACGGCATGGCAAGTGCAGATGTGGTGATGAGTGGATGTTCTTGTTAGGTCAAAGACAAAATTCAAAATGCACAGTCTCTCTCTGAGAGAGTTCATAAATTGATATCAAATATTACTGCTGGGATTGCTTGGATGACCTCACTTTTTGTCACCTGACTTCAGTTCCCAAGCAAAACCCCCTTTGTCAGAAGCTTACATAATTTTAGCATCTCTCTATGAAAAATACAAATCTCTCAGATGTTTGCAGATCATGGAAATCATAAAACAATGAAACGCTTAATCCTAGTAATTACTTATCTTTCAAGACAATACAAAAACATCTAGCACTAGACATTGTGGCTGCTACTGCACTGAAACTGAGAGATAATATCTCCTTTATTACATGGTTATGAAACAATTTAATTTAAACTATTTTCTCTGATTTTTTTAAGTTAACCTCCTGTGTTCCTGTTTCCATTAAACATATACATCTAAACAGTCACAATAGTGCAGGCATTTTCCTGTTCTATTCCAATAGGGCATGCTGCAGTTACATTTAATTCAGTACTACACATACTTCTGTATAAAGCATATCGATATTCACAAATGACATAGAGTTATTTACAAAATTCCAGATAACTGGGCTGGCAGTATTTCCTTGTGTCACACTTCTTCCCTCCCAAAAACTCAAGCTAGTTTTTCAAGTGACCCCTGAGAAACTCTGCTTGAGAAGGTTGGGCCTATCTGGGAATACCTTACCGCATTCCCTGTCTTGAGAGCCCATCTGTGTTGGCATTGCTAGTGCCACTGCAATGCTGCACTGTCATATCATATGCCTGCAAATCTAGACTCCACCTTAGTAACTTGGCAATTTGCTGGCTGGCTCGGTATAGCCATGTTAAGGGATTGTGGTCTGTAACTACAGTGAATTTCCTTCCATACAGATAAGGCTGAAGTTTCTGCAGTGCCCACACTATGGTTAGACATTCCTTTTCTACAGCTGAATAGCATTCCTCCCTGGGTTGGAGACTATGACTGAGATATACCACTGAGTGCTCTTCTCCCTCTGAGGAGACCTGGCTGAGTACAGCCGCCACCCCAAGGTTTGAAGCATCCACCTGCACAACAAATTCCTTGTAGTAATCTGGACTAGCTAACACAGGGGGTCCTCCCATAGCTCCCTTAGGCTTCTGGAATGCCTGCTCACATGCTGGAGTCTACACTACCTTATCTGGTCTGTTTTTCCTTGTCAGGTCAGTGAGGGAAGCAGCTATGGTACTATAATTGGGGACAAATTTTCTATAGTACCCTGCTGTCCCTAAGAATGCCCTCACCTGTTTTTAGTAACAGGGGCTGGCCATGCCTGAATGGCTTCCACTATGGCAGATTCTGGCCTGATCTTACCACTCCCACTCTATGTCCCAGGTAAGAGACCTCTGCCATACCACCTGACATTTGCTGGGCTTAATGATTAACCCTGCCCTCTGTAGTCTACCTAGCACCACCCTGACATGCTTAAGGTGCTCTTGCCAGGAATGGTTGTAGATGGCAATATCATCCAGGTAAGCAAGGGTAAAATCTCCTGCTCCTGCTTGGATGCAATCTACCAGCCTCTGGAAAGTCGCTGGGGCATTTTTCATCCTGAAGGGCATCTTTGTGAATTCCTACAAGCTGAAAGGAGTCGATGTTAGACGTTAGGATAGACATTAAAAGTTTGTACACCAGTATTGAACATAGATATGGACTTGGAGCATTAAGAAAAGCATTAGGGGATATCCCTTTAACATACTGTATTATTGAATTATTTGAGTTCTGTTTAACTAATAATTTTTTTGAGTTTGATGACAACATATTCCATCAATTACAGGGCACGGCAATGGGGGCAGCTTTTGCCCCCATGTATGCCAATATGATGATGAGCCAGTTTGGGATGGATTATTTGTATAGTTTAAAATTTTTTCAGGAACATGTAATACAATATTATAGGTACATAAATGATTTAATTTGTATTTGTAAAAGGGGGTTATGAAAACATAATTAATTTTATTGATGAATTTCAGAACAATCCATTTGCTTTAAAGTTCGATGGTGTACAAACAGGTAAATCAGTAACATTTTTAGACATTTGCCTAACTGGGGAAACTAATTGAAAGATTATAAGTAAAATACATCGCAGATTTGAGGAGGGTATGCATTTTCTTGCTGCAATCAGTTGGCATACACCCCACTTAATAAATTCTTTACCCTATGGGGAATTCATTCGGGTTCAAAGACTTTGTAACAATGGCCCAGATTTATTACGTGAGCTTAATACAACAGCTAAATTATTTATTGAAAGGGGCTATTGTAAACAAAATGTATATGCTTTGATGAACAAAGCTAAAGAGAATCTCCACAGACAAATAAATCGATCACAAATATGGCAGTCTACTAATATAAATAATAATAAAATGTCCAATTTAAGAAACATTTATGTGGTCACTACTTATGACATCTTATCTAGTGAAGTAAAAGGTGTGATTAAACATTATTGGAATTTTCTTTTAAAGTTTAAAGAACTTTCTGAGAAAATGTACAAGGTATCCATATTTTCATACTGTAAGGGTAAAAGCATTCGAGATATATTAGTACATGCTAATTTCTCCACCCCTAACTGCAATATTGATCCTATGATTAATATAGTAGGCACATTTCCATGTGGAAGATGTAGTGTATGTAAATATGTGTGCAATACATCCAAGTATATTAATAGAATCTCTTTTAAAGGAAACCATAAATTTCCATGTAATACAGAAGGTATAATTTATGCTATAAAGTGCCCTTGCAATATGTTCTATGTGGATGAAAGCAAGAGGGCTTTTAAGCTTGGAATTCAAGAACATGCTAGGGACATTAAAAATGCTAAACCTGAAAGCCCTTTTGCGAATACATTTTGAAAAATATCATAAAAAAAAGTCCAGATAGTTGGCAGTGTACTGTATTAGAACATATTTGTGGAAAGGGATGTAATCTGGATGTAAAGAAAAGGCTTTTGTATAAAGAAACTGTTTTTATTTTAAAGTATGGGACTTTAAGTCCAGTAGGTATTAATGTGGAATGTAATTGGAAAGTTTTTTTTTAGTTTAATTGAAAGCAATTATGCAATTAATGATAATTGGTTGTGCTGTAAATGCTTGGGTACTTTTTGTGTTTTTTTATTCTCCTTTGAAGGCTCTAAGCCAAGGCGCTAGGGATTTTTTATTAAATTTTCTACATTGGATCCTGGTTGTGTCGTTTTTCCTGTCTGGCCAGTAGTGGTGGATGTGCTTTGTTATTGCTAAACTTTCTGTAGTACCCTGCTGTCCCTAAGAATGCCCTCACCTGCTTTTTAGTAACAGGGGCAAGCCATGCCTGAATGGCTTCCACTTTGGCAGGTTCTGGCCTGATCTTACCACTCCCACTCTATGTCCCGGGTAAGAGTACAAAAATACAATACAATACTTATAAAACAGAACAGTAGTCAAAGCAAAACTGAAAACCAAATACCTATACTACTTCATTAACCTATTAGCATAGAGCTATAGTTTCTTTGCTTTTCTAACCAAATATGGTTTAATTGAGATATGGTCATTTAGACCTGGGGGATTGGTTGCATTCAGTTTTATTTGCCAGTATGTTTCCCTACAACTTAACAAGTTTTCCCAATCTCCCCCTCTAGGGTCCATAAAGACTTGTTTTAAAATTCCACACACAAACCCTGTGTGACTAGCTTCCATATGAAGGTGTCTATAAAGTGCGTTAAGATTTTTCTTCCTAATATTGTAGGTATGTTCATATATACATTTGTTTAGTGTTCTCTTAGATTTTCCAACATAAAAACTAAGGCAGTCTTTACATAAGGCTAGATAAACTATACCTTTATTCAAACAGTTTACCTTCCTGAATTTAATAACACTATTCATATTATTGTTCAGCACCACTTGTTCCTTGTCTATAATATATCTACAGTATCCACACCTTCCACACCTTTTAGTCCCAAAACCTCCCTGTTTTCTAACTTCATTTTTATTTTTCTCAAAAAGTTTTTTTAGGTTAGTCCCTGTTTTAAAGACATATCGAGGGGTTTCACCTAATCTATGTACAATATCCTGGTTAAACTTCAACATTTCCAATTTTTCTCCATTAAGCTCTTAAGTTCCTTTGAGAAGTTGTTGTACTGAATCACTAGTGCCCTTCCATAATTTTGTTCAGTACCATGGTGGCCCTCAGGGTTGTATTGAGTATCTCCTAATGGGGGGGGATATTTAACACCCCATCCCTTTATAACTTCCATGGCCACTTCTACTATTAAGTTGTTCGGGTAACTCCTAGCCCTAAAAAACCCAGATATTAGCTCAATTTCAGAAAGGAAGTCGTTCTTCTCTGAGGTCATTCTGGCAGCCCTAACCATCTGACCTGTTACTATACTCCTTTTCTGCTTCCATGGATGTGCACTAGTGTATGGGAGGTATGAGGTACTGAATGTATCTTTTCAGTGTATCTTAGATTTCAACCGTCCTTCATGTTTTTCTAACCTCACATCTAGGTAATCTGTTCTAATGGAATCAAATTTATGCATGAACTTCAGAAAACTAGTGGTGGGGTTCAATCACATTACTTTCAATTTTGCTTTGACTACTGTTCTGTTTTATAAATACTGCTTTGTATTTTAAATTAGGATGATGGATTTCAATAAGCACTATACATATAATGAAATGTGTTTAACAGCTTCAACCAATGTTCCAACTAAGGGGAGGGTATGTACCTTTAAAAATATTTGGCACCTTTCTGAAGGCTAAGGGTATTTAAACAAATTACTTTTAGTTATTTTTATCTACTTGAAAAAGCCCAGCAATTGGCAGGGTGAAAGCGCTTGTGCTTTGAATTTTACTATAATAAACCAATTTATAGCCATTCTCAGTGTGCCTAGATCGTTTTTTTCTATTTGGAATATTTAACATGTTACACATAAATTCAGGGTAATAGCAAAGTAGGGGAACTAGTGTTGGTATTAAAGATAATATAATGCTGGTCAAGTGGTGAATTATATACAGTAATCAATATAACACACCAAATCTGGCAATGCTGTTACCATATATTTTGAATTCCTGAATTCAAGCACCCTGTTAATGGTATGGGGTAATCACAAGCCAGTAGTTAATATTGAGATTAGTACAAGTATTTAGAGGGCTCAGATCCTTAAACCTCCTGCATTAAGGGCTACAGTCCCCCTGATTCCAGATTAATGCAGCATTTCTGTGATACACTAGTACTTCCATCATTCCAGTTAGAATTCCAGGAAGACACTTACAAGGTTTAGTAATCAGTCCAGCTTATAGATAATGGAAACCACACTAGATAGGAATACTGGATGCCATTTAAGGAGCTGTACATACCTGGAAATCGACTGTCTAGTACCATACTCCCAGGCCATGTAGATTACTTGTATTCTCATTTAGGAACAGGTTTTCAAGGCCTTCTCCACATATGAATGAAACTTTAAGGTGGTGTAATTCTCAGGATAACCAAATCCAGCCAAACGTGAATGTTGCTGATAAAACTCAGTCAGTGTGCATATCAGAAAGGTCCCAGATAAACAAATATAGTGAAACAAGTCTTACCACCCACTCAGTGCAGTAATATCCAAACTAAAACTATCAGTTCACATAAAATGTAGAAGATATGTGATGTACATCTGGTCTGGTTACTTCATCTCAGTAAATTAGCAGTTAATGTGATACTTGACATATGCCATGGCCAGTTTCCCCAATCATTTATAATAAAGTGAATAATTTATCATAGTTAACAATACTTCACAAAATTAACTTATGTTCCTTCATTTAGTCTCATCAGAGCAAATATTTGTATAATCTCTATGCCACACAAAAAGTAAACATCAAAACAAAATGCTCACTAATCCCTATTATCTTTTATTTATTAATTTATGTATTCATTTTGCAGTGTCTGCTGCTGTTGACAGCAAGCCTTATCTGAATCTACAGATAGCTCAATTTACTCCTCAGGTCCCACTCTTTGGGAGGGTAGAATTTTATCATATCTCTTCATCAAGCAGGACTTTCCACTCTAGTGGAGGATGCTTTGAGGCTTGACAACTTTGCCAGCTTGCTCATTGAAAGAGCAAGGGTAGTGAGAGACAGAAAAACTTCCATACTTCATCTTATAGGTTCATAGGTAGGTACTAGGCAGTTGGCCTTAGGGCCTGTACAAGCCTAGCCAAAAAGGTACCCTGGCTTTCGCCACCCAAGAAAATTATTTTCCTGTGCCCCTGTCAAACAGAACCACAGAAGTGATCCCCGGGGTGAATTTCATATTACCCATCCAATCATCAAGATTTTTCTTGAAGAGTGCTAATGAGGAGCTCTGTTTGACATAGATAGGTAGTCTGTTCCAGAGTATGGGAAGTCTCTGGGACAGGAATCTATCCCTCCAGCATGTTCTGTTTATTGTGGTGACAAGGTTTAGGTCCCTAGAGCATGTAGCTCAGAGGTATTGGGATTTCTTTAAGTGGAGCATGTCCAACAGCTCTGGGTTTGACATAGCTTTGTATGTTAGTCAGAGATCGCCTCTGAGTAGGCGATATGTGACGGAGTAAAACTGGAGTTTTTTGAGACCTGTCTGCATAAGGCATCTGTTTGAGGCCAGTAATCCTCTTTGTGAGGTATTTTTGTGGCCTTTCCAGTTGTTGTAGATGTCTTGTGAGGTACATACCAAAAGGGGCGTTGTACTCTATAATGGGTCTAATGAATGATGAGTAGAGGGGAACAAGGACCTCTTTTTTTCTGGATGAGAAACCTTTTGTGATGAGGTGTGCCACGTAGAAGGATTTTCTGACCACAGTGGTGATGTGATTATCAAAGGAGAGACTACTGTCCACCTGTGTCCCAAGGTCTCTTATCACACTTTTGGTGTTAAGTAGACTACCGCCTATGTGGTAGTTCATGGGTGCAGAGTTTTTACCAAAGGGAATGACAATGCACTTTTTGGCATTGAGCTTGAGACCATGTCTTTGACCCCAGGCATCTGTCTCAGTGAGGCCCTTTTGTAGGATGTCCACATCGTTAGAAGTTTTGATTATGGCTCCTAGTTTGCAGTCATCTGCGAATTTAGTTAGCCAAAGACCTTCTGTGTTAGTCTGCACTTCAGAGAAGTAGATACCAAACAGGAGAGGACCCAGGACTGAACCCTGTGGAACTCCACTTGTCACTGGTCTGAAGTCTGATTTGGAGTCTGCTACTTTCACAGTGTGGGTTCTGTCAGTAAGCCAGTTGGCAACCCATCTTGTGACATAGGGATTTATACCTAGTTTAGTGAGTTTATCTATAATTCCAGAGTGGGGGATGGCGTTGAATGCCTTGGCGAGATCTAGATAGGCTGTGAGAACCACCTTACCCTCATCTATGGCTTTGGTGACTACTTCAAAGGAGTCTATCAGGTTTAGGAGGCATGATCTGCCTTTTACAAACCCAAACTGTGTGGGGTCCTGAGTTTGGAGATCTCCAATGTCTTTGTTTATGAGTTCCATGATGATACGTTCCATGGCCTTGCAGACTAGGCTCGTCAGGCTAATGGGGCGGTAGTTCCCAGGGTCTGTTGTGGATCCCACTTTCTGGAGTGGGATAACTGTCACGGTGCACCATTCAATGGGCACAAAGCCTGAGGTGAGGCTATGATTGAACATGGTACTTAGGTGGGGTGCCAGTTCATTCTGTAGTTCATGTAGAAGGCAGCCTGGGATGTTGTCAGGTCCCATGGATGCTGTGTTCTTGGCTTTGGAGAGTGAGGTTTTTACCTGTACAGCCATGGTTACAGGAACTTTGCATTCTTCCGGTATAAAGATGGGCCCTTTAGGGGGTGAGAGGGGGGTAAAGTTAGCACTGAACCTATCTGCCAGGATGTTGGCAATATCAGTTGGTTCTGTATATTTCAATGAAGGCTGTCCTCCTTTATGCCAAAAACGAACTGGCCACGCAATTGGTAAACCACCAAGCACTTTAATTATGCCAACGCAGAACACAGAACACAGAACACAGCACACAATTCTAATGCAACAGTGATAGAATGTGATTGAGCACGCTTTCGTCTCGTGAGACTTCTTCAGATTCTGGATTCTGAAGAAGTCTCACGAGACGAAAGCGCGCTCTATCACATTCTATCACTGTTGCATTAGAATTGTGTGCTGTGTTCTGTGTTCTGTGTTCTGCGTTGGCATAATTAAAGTGCTTGGTGGTTTACCAATTGCGTGGCCAGTTTGTTTTTGGCATAAAGGAGGACAGCCTTCATTGAAACCTACAGCTTGACTTTTTGTTCCTTTCGGTTCTATTGTAAACGGTACGTCTACCCAGGTGTTGTTTGTGGTTCTGTATATTTAGTGTCATTGTGCTGTAACTCAGAGCAGATCTGAGTGTTGCCATTGAGATTCTTGACATAGCTATATAATGCTTTGTGGTTGTCTTTAGAATCAGTGGCAATTTTCTTTCATAACTAGCTTTGGAGGATTTTATGAGGGATCTCAGCTTCTTACTGAGGCTGATCAGGGAGTTCTTCCAATCGTAAGATTTTACTCTTTTTTGCAACAGTTTCTTTCTTCTGTTGTAGAGTTTGTTTATGGCAGAAGACCACCAGATTGGCTTCCTTTTTTTGGAGGATAGCATCTTGACTCTGTTAGGGATAGCATGATCCATGCACTCATGTAAGTGCTTATAAAGTGCATTTGTGTAGGATTCAGCAGTCATATCTCTATTGTCCATCTGCATGGGTGTTGTGAAGTTTGCCACTTCTGTCTTAAGAAGCGTGAAGTTGGCTTTGGAGAATTTTTTTACGGTTGTTTCCTTAATTGGGGGTGGGAGCGGGATGTGGATGTCTAGGGTGATTAGCTTGTGGTCGGATCTGACCAACGAGGAGCTGACCTCTGGTGTGGAACACCGGCCACCCATGTTGGTGATGACCAGGTCTAGGATATTGCTGCCCCTGGTGGGGGTGTGGATAAGTTGATCCAAGGCATTGGAATTGATGATTTCCAGAAAACGTTGAGCAAAAGAGTTGGTACATGAGTAGTTTTCCCAGTTAATGGCAGGGTAGTTGAAATCACCCATTATTAGAGTGTTGGGTTGTACCTTAATATTTTCCAGTCTATCAAGAAAAAAGGAGTGGGAATGCTGGGGCATGGTGGGGGGTCTGTAGCAAGTTACAATCTGGATTGCAGTTTTGCCCAGAGTTAGTTGAACTTGGATAATCTCGGATGCATTATGCTGAGCAACTAGCTTGGAGGTGTGGATATCCTTAATGAATATGGACACGCCTCCACCTTTAGTGTTTCGGTCCGGGTTTGGTGGCCGAAAGGTGTGGTATGAATTATAGCCTGGTAATGCAGGGGTGCTCTCTGGAGCTTTGAACCAGGTCTCTGTCACTGCACAGATGTCAATGTTCTCCATTTTAAGGAGTGCCTCGAGTGAGTGCATTTTGAGGTTTAGACTTCTAGCATTGAGTAGCATTACCCTCAGATTTTGCTTGCTTGTACCTGGTATGGTGGTGAATTTGTCATTTGAACCTTGCCTAAAAAAGGCACTATAGGGGTGGCAAGAGCATTTGCCAGTATCTAGAATCCCAAAGGCGACAGGTGCAGGCCATCTCTGGCAAAGCAGCGTGGTCTGTCGATCATGTCATCCCAGGCAGACAGATACTGGATTCCCTTAGAATAACACCAGAAGCTTAGCCAATTGTTAAAGTCAATCATTTTGTCCTTGTACTGTGGTATCATTCTGGGTGATGGCAGGATGCTACTCAGGGCTAGGGTCATACCTGCCTGGGCTACAAGATTGGAGAGCTCCTCCATGTCTCTTTTCATGTAGTCCAGGGAGGTACGTCTCAAGTCGTTCACACCAACATGGATAATGACAAAGTCATATTTGTACTTGTTGTGGAGTGACCTGAGTGCATGTGTTATGTGGCAGATCCTGGCACCTGACAGGCAGCTCACAGTAACTTTTTCCTTGTTTAGCCTGGTGAGTGGAACATCAGTGTGCCTGACTATAGAGTCACCTATGACTAGAGTGTTGGTTACGTTATGCCTTATGGGCTGTAGTTGAGTGGCACACTGAATATGTGGGCTATGTGTCATTTGGGTTGTGTTGGGTGGTGGAGGTTGCTTGAATTTCTGCTTTGGAGGTCTCTGTTGTTTGAGCAGATTTGTACTGAGAGCCTCCGCAAATGTAGGTGTGTGTTTTGTGCTTCTGTGTGTGTGTTTTGGTGGTGTAGGTTTTGAGGGACTATGTGATGAGTGTGGTGTGGTGCAAGTGTTTACCTTCTCCTCTTGACTGTCTAGGCCAGTCTTTGGTGAAGAGAGCTTTGCTTCCAGTTTGGCTATATAAGTCCATCTCTCACAGGTCGTAGTGTTGGGTGGTAGGAGGAGAGGGTTGTCTGTGTACATGAGGCAATTGCTGCATTGTCCCAAGATGCCCAGATTCATCAGGTAGACAGGAGAAAACACCGGGAGCTGACCTTTAGACATGCCTGAATAGGTGCTTATTTATTAAGTACTAAAAACTGTTTTCCTCTAGACAAGTGAGGAAAGTTGAGTGCTGTAGTAATTTAGCTAGGTTTTATTTATTGTGTCCTAAGGTCTGCCAGGAAAAAGGCATGCTTTGTTTTACTACATCATTAATCCATTTCTAGACATGCAGTGCAAAACATTTGCCCAGACTTGCAATGGATTGGCCCTTATGGATATCTGTCTGGTCTCTACCATGGAATGATATAGCAATAATCTGTCTCTATTGCCATCTTAGTTTAGGCAGTCTGGCTCCAGTCTTTCAAACCTTTCTTCCCAGTGGTATACTAAGGGAACTCTGAGCTCAATAAATGCAGATGGCTGCTTTGCTTTTGTACCAGAGTACTGGCAACCATTTCCCTTTTTTTATTTATTTACTTTTTTTTTTGCAAAGTTTTGTATCCCTGCAGCTGCAACCAGTGCATCTCCTTGTCCACCTAGTCTAATGAACCTGCCTAGCTTCTCCTGGACTCACTCCATCTCATGTTCAGGGCTTGTAAGGAGATCAAGTCACATGAAGCAATGTCTTACTGGTGCCAATTCTCCTATTTTCCCCACACCTAGCACTGCCCTGTAGCACTCTGTGTGTGGGTTCTGCAACAGCCATTAGCACAGCTCTAACCCTCACTTCTGCAAGTGGCTGCTATCTACTGCAGGCAACATGTGTGGTTGTTTCCAGTCTCCACTAGGAAAATCATCCAGGTGAATGGGTTCTGAAGAGCACACTCTCCCAACTCCCAGATAGGGCAACCTAATCCTTCCTGTCTGTACCATCAAGCACCAAAGCTGTCAATCAAACTTCAGTCATCTGGGCCACATAGTTTTACTATATTTCTGTGATTTGTTTATACTGCCAAAATCTCTTTACTTCTACCCGATACACAGTTTCATTATAAATGCATTATTTTTAACGTTAAGTTTTATTTCCTAGTGGTCTTATTAATTGTGTGTTCAGGATGAAAGCTTTTGTTAAGGCTCAACAGGAAGTTCTATTGTGCACTTGGAATAAACAGAGCTAAACTTTAATAGCAGTGCCTAGCCAGTAAATATATTACATTCTCCTTCCAGCACAACCAATATATAGGTCTAAAAAGGTTAATGGTATATGATCACAGTGGAGACAGAAAAAAAGTCAGTTGTTACTTGATGAATTAAAATGTCAGCTTGTATTAAGGACTTGTAAGACAATGGGTTTGAATAATACATTTGGTACAAAATGCAAGATGACACAGCAATCTGTAATAGCACAGCAAAGACACACTGATACCACGATTTATACTTTGAGCTTCTGTATTGTGCTCATCTTTATAATGAGTTGGGACAGTAGCATAAACCAGTGGCAGTCAATGATTTCATTATCGATTCCTTTTGTTATTATTAATTGCTATGGTTAGAGGCATTGTCCATCTTTGATATTTTATGTGTAAATTAATGAAATAATTAGCTATGTTTTACAGTACTAATAAAACTGCAATACACTGTGATTGAGGTTCACTGTTAAAATATATGGAACACAATTCATATATAAATAGTTTATAACTTAATCTGATATCAAAAGTGGTACAAATGGTCTTCATAAAGATTATACATTTTTATCTTACATTTATTAATGCAGCAGATATTAGTATTTACCAGGAATTTATTTAATCTATGTATTAATTATTTGTTAACTGGATTTATGGGTAAGGGCAGTGAACCTTTCCCATCTATGACTTTGGCACAGAGGTTCCCTTGATGTTACAAATAGATAAGGATGCACAACACTGGAGTAAATGTTGAAATGTGCCAAAAGATGAGCACTGGCTGAGAAGTACGTCCTCATACTTGCATTACAACAGCTGAAAACAGTATCATAATAACGTCTTTATACATTGCCATTATATACTCCTGGATTCAGAATATACGCATTTGGAAACATCTGCATTTGCATAATACGTGACGATATACATGGCTACAGTGTCTTGCTTGAAGTGATAAGTAGGTTATGTGTTTAATATCTAAGTAATAACTCTTAACAGTGTGGGTATTGTATGGAAATAATGGACTGCCCAGAGGTGTTCGGAAGTCCTAGACCAAAGCCAGAGGGTCTTTTTACCCATAGAAGATCTATTTCCCATAATGCCAACCTTGGCTGGCATCATTATACATAGAGTATAATGCATTAGTATTTTTAATACAGTCTTCACTTTTTGAAATGATTTTTTTGTTGAGGGGGGAGTAGTTCCTAATTAAGAACTGGTTGATTAGAAAATGTGAATATTTCCTAAGCAGTAAAACAAACAATACAGATATTTAACAAAAATACATTTAAAGCTGGCACACTATTGCACTGTTTTTCCTTTGTGTTTGAACTTTACAACCAATTCATGCTCTTGTAATACTAATTTAATTTAGATACACAATAAACGTGGCTAATTAGGAAAAAACAGAAAGTCGCATGTGAGTTTTATGCAAAAAATAGAAGTGATAGCTTTGGGAGATTAGTCATAGTAGCATATACATAAGTTCTCTCCAGAATAACACGGCAGGTAGTGATTTTCTAGGGAAAAAATAAGTCTCTGACCTTTATTACATGCAGCAGATTCATTTTTCCAAAATCCTCTGCCTCATGCAAAGCAGTGCAATTTAGGAGCAAATATTTATCATGATCAAGACACTTTAACACTATGGTTAAGACCTGTTTGCATACCACCCACCACTAATTAATTGGGTCTGGTATAGTAAATTGTTTTGTGCTGTGGTGTATGAGGCACCGCTAAATTTTGGTGGAACACATTTAATATATATATATTACTATGTTTACATCTATTACTGGAGCTTTTCTCCTTGGGTCCTTACTGAAAATGGGCTATAACTGCTCAGTTGGACCAACCTGGTTAACAAAAGTGAAATAAATAAATAAAAATATATGTATATGTGTATGTATGTATATATATATATATATATATATATATATATATATATATACAGTATATATATATATATATATATATATATATATATATATATATATATATATATATATATACACTGTATATACATATACATACATATACATGGGTACATGAAACCTTACTGAATAGTAATAAAAAGAAAGTCATAATACTGAATGCAAAATCCTGAAATGTCAAACTGTTGAAACTTTACAATGTTGAACTCAGAATACCTACTAATAGCATACATACACTGTGCCAGTACACGGCCAGTCAACAAACAGTATCACAGCCCTATTAGAGAAATTCCGATAGAATTGATAACATGGATCCTGTAAGGGGGAAGGCAAGTCTAGCTTCCTACACACATAAGGGAGTAGCCCTGGGATTCATTAGCAATCATGTATGATTCACACTAAGCCTGCAAAATTTAAGCATTGATAGGGAGAGGATCAGCAGCACTAATTGAATATGCAGGCTCCTCATCCCTCCTGTGCTCTTGCAAGCACCTTTCTATGCCAGCAATAATATTCATGGCCTTGGAAAGGTGCTTGCAAGCATAAACACAGAATGTAAACAAAATGACTTGCCTGTTGGCAAACCTAATATATGAGCATGTACTGTAGCCCAGAAAGATTTAAAGTCAAGTACAGCGAAGGAATTCTTAAGGAGAGTAAGTGAAACAGGGGAATTGTACACAAATAATAATGGTTGTACTGTATAATTAATTAAGACAGGAGGGGAATGGGTAAAGTGTACTTATGTACTGCAGGCAAATGTGCTGAAGTGTCACAGAAACATTTTTAATATAAATCCATATATACTGATATAATGACAATTAATGTCAGTGACAATACCTGATCTATGCACATAAAGAAAAACAGACATGCTAGCAAAGGATGTGATATAGATATACAGCTACAGCATAACAAAGGGGAGTTAAAATGTGATATACATGTTAATAAAATGCTGAGTTGAGTAACAGCAAAGACAGAAGATACATTATGGGATGAATGCATAGATTGCAGTTATTGCATATGAGATGTATATACAGGGAAATTATGTATGCAAGCTGACACCACTCCTGTATTCTCCACCTCAGCATATATAAACAAGAACAAATGGGTCTTACAGCTTTAATGTCATGCATGCCAGAAATGGACATGTTTTTGCAAATATATGTCAATGGCACCCATAGGAAAGGGGTTTATCACCTATAAACATGTAATAGACAAGCAAGTGTTGTATAGTCATGTAAATGCTAAATTATAATGACACTCAACATGCATAACTGAAATGACAAAACAGATCAGATGACATTTCATCATTTTAAATTTTCCATTGGTAATTTGCAAACATTTCAGAAATTATTAAACTGGACATTGTATCATGGAATTATAGGGAATAGTAATGTAACAGCAATTCAACAGCATCACCACTCAAGAAAGTATCATATCAGAGGACCAGTCACAGTTTCTGATGGTCTGGCAGCATGCCATACAGTAAGAAACATTTTATTTATTTATTTTTATTTATTTATTTTTTTTTTACATTTGTTTACCAGACTAGTCCAACTTGATATATTTCCATTTTCAGTAGAGGCCCAGAGAGAAATGCTCCATGTCATAACACACTAATTTATCATGCACATATACAAAGAAAGGATGTTATAATACTAAACAGAGAGCATAAATCTGAAATACACTACACTATATATGATAAACATACCAGATAGGACAAAATAGTGTTACAGTAAGATATCTGTGATAAAGTACAGTACATTCAACAATTAATTTGATATCTTAAGTCATTTTTAATGTGCTTGTGATAGTACTACTTGCAGAGGGGTAAGCAGCAGTAAATGGTGAGAGCAGGTAGTAAAGAGATAGCAATGGAGACATTTGAAGATTAGTCAGGATTTCTACAAGGGCAAAGCCATTGTGTTTTAAAATGCTTTCTGAACCTTTGTTTAAACAGCAGAAGGGAAGGTAGTGAAGTTAGATCAACAGGCTGAAGGTTCCAATGTTTACCAGCAGTATTAGAGAACAAGGAGTCACCTGCCAGGTTATTAGACTTGTCTATGCTGACAAGAAGTTTGTTAGAACAGCGTAAGGAATTGAGGTTTCTATAGGGGGTGCTAAAGGTAGAAAGTATAGGTGTGTTGTTAGGTGGGTAAAATATTCTATGGACAAGGGTAAGCTGGGAAAGTGTCAACATATTTTTAGTTCGAACCAATCTAGCTGCTGCAGGTTTTGACAGTGGTGAGTTCTAAATGGGCTCCCAGTAGCAAATCTAGCAATACTATTATAAGAGTTAGCTAGTTTAATGAGATTATTCTTTTTTAGGTTAGTATATATGGGTGACACATAAAGCAGAGTAGAGATAAGATGGGAGTGGGCAATTGTAGTTCTGGCTGCTGGAGTTAAGAAGGGTTTTATTCTGTATAAGGAGCCCAATTTTCTGTTTATGGTTTTTATAGTATTAATAATATGATTATCGAAGGTGAGGTTGTTGTTAATTGTAATTCCTAACAGCTTGGTGGTAGAGTCAGGATGTATAAGGGTTCCATTATTGGATTTGATTGAGAAATCTATGGGGGAGGACTTACTGTTAGGCGTGAAGAGTAAGAGCTTGGTCTTCTTGGCATTCAAAAGGAGGCAATGTTTCAAGAACCAAGCTTCTACAGTGTTAAATACTTTCTGGGTTAGAGATTGAAGTTCAGATGTGGATTTGGCAGAACATATGAGCATAGAATCATATGTGTATTGTATGCAGGTGGCTTGAGGTATTGCTACATAGAGATCATTTATGAATAAGGAGAAAAGAAGGGTTCCTAGAATGGAGCCCTGAGGGATTCCGAGGGAGCCTGGCAAGAGGGAGGATAATTTATTTTCCCAGAGAAATGCCTGTTTCCTATTACTGAGGTAGGACTTGAACCAGTGAATAGCCTTGGTATCTAGAGAAAGGGATTCAAGGGTATTTATGAGGAGGGGGTGGTTAACCATGTCAAAGCCTTTTGACAGATCGATAAAGAGTGCTGATGAGAGGATATTGTTGTTACGGTTTCTATTGATGGAGTCGGTGAAGTTTAGGAGAGTTGTGGTGGTATTATGAAATGGCCTGAAGCCATGTTGGCAGTTAGCTAATATGTTATCTTGAGTTAAGTGATGTATTAGCTGATGGTGAATGCATTTTCCATAATTTTTGCTAAAGGTGATAAGACAGCTATAAGCCTATAGTTGGAATACTCATTAGAGTTGCCACCTTTATGTAAGGAGATAATGTGAGAGATTTTCCAGATGTCAGGGATGGATCCTTCATTAATGGTTCTGTTAATAAGTATGGATATAGGATAGGCAACTTCTTTAGCTGCTTTTTGTAGGTATTTAGATGGTAACTGGTCAGCAGAGGGGGTACATGGCTTATGTTTTTGGATAAGTTTTTGGATGAAATTGGTAGAGATGGGTTGTAGTTGGAATGCTGCGAATGTATCAAGTGTAGTGCTAGGGAGGCTGGACTTGTCTGTGGGAAGTTGACAAGCTAGAGATTTTATGGTGTCTGTGAAGAAGGTATTGAAGGCATTGGCAGTTTGATTGGAGGTATTATTATCAGCCCCTAGAGGAGATGGAGTGCTAGAGTGGCCAGGGTATAGGGGTCTATTTAAGCTTGACCAGAACTTTTGTGGGTTATTATGGTGAGTTTGCTGTAAATTACAATAGTAGTTCTTTTTATCAGTGAGTACTGCTTTTTTTTGTAATATTTCTCAACTGTCTGAAGGTTTGTTGCTCAGAGGTAGATCTGGTAGCTCTCCACTTAGCCCAAGATTTGTTCCTAAGTAATATCTTTTGTCTTGTTTCTTTTGACAGCCAGGGGGCTGGTTTGAATTTCATTCTAACAGATCGTTTTGGTGCATGCTCATCTAGTATTGTTAGGAATTTAGAGTTGAAATATTTAACAGCGTCTTCAAGAGGGAGAATTTTAGAGGGTTCCAGTCACAGGCATTTAGTTCATTTTGAAATAATACAGGGTTAAAGTGCTTCTTGGTTCAAGAGATTCTATAAGTGGGGGTGTTAGGAATGTCATTCTTTTATCTTATGATGTAAGTTAGAGTGTGATCACTTATATCATCAGGCAAAGTTCCTAAATTATAAGTTTGTTGTTGTTTATTAATAAGAATCCAGTCTAAAATGCCCTATTGTTAGGTTTGTTAATTCTAGTAGTGGTGTTGATTGTTTGACTAAAGCCATAAAGATTAATATGTGAAGCGGGATGATCTGTATTGAGATATTTCCAGTCAGTATTGAAGTCACCTAATATAATAGTTTCTTGTGGGTAGGTAGTGGATACCCAACTTAGAATATCTTCTATTAAAGTAGTATTATTGCCAGGAGGTAGGTAGATACATATGATGTATAGTGATTTGCTAGGGTTAAGTTGCAATCTGGAAATAAGGATTTCCGCCTTACTATCTTGTGGTGGGTTATAAGGTATAGAGGAGATCTGTAGTTTAGTTTTAAACAGTAGTGCTACTCCCCCACCCTTACGTTTTATGCGGTCAAGCCTCAATATATTGTAACCTGGAGGGATTATTACATTGTCTTTAGTTTCAGGTTTTAACCAAGTTTCTGTGAGACAGAAGATATCAAAGGAGTGAATATCAAGAAGGGCATGGAGATGGGCAACTTTGTTGTTAATACTGCAGATATTGAGATGTCCTTTTTGTAAGGAGTTAGAGAAATTGGTCAGGGTTGCCAGGGTGGTGGTTGTGGCAAAGTGAGTTGTTACTGTGGAGGGATATGTTGGCCCTAGGTTGGGGTGGATGTCACCGTCTTTTATGGTGGTGATTTTTAGCTTTGAGAAGGTAGTTAGATATTTCAGTTTCCTTATTATAGGGTCATTGAACTTAATGTGTGTGAGTCGATGGTACCTGGCTATCAGGTAGGTATGAATAGATGTGATATTTATTTGAAAGTGGGTAAGGGTAGTATTTTGAATAGCTGTTTGTTGTGGAGAGTAGTTGAAGTGGTAATAATTCACCTTTTCATAGGAGGTGAGGAGATAGGTCAAGGTGAGGACAGGACAAAGTGTAGCTATTAGTATTAACTTGGTTAGGATTGTTTTAGTTGTTATAGACATAATGCTAAGATTATTTATAGCAATTTAACAGAGGTTGTGGTAAGAAGACAATTATAAAAATTATAGGTATGGTATAGTCTTTCTGAGGAAGAATTGCTAATGCTATGTGAGTGTAGTCAGGTATAGTAAGAGGATGTGCAAACACAAATGCTGTGGACTGCAAGCACCACACACCCAAATGAGCAATAGGTTTTCTATAAATTAAAACTGTTTATTCGGACTGGTACTGTTAAGTGCTTTTCGTCCCACAAAGTTGTGGGACTTCTTCAGACTACCAGAACAAGACAACAACTACAGTTAAATCAATGCGTTGGCACCAAAATACAAGTGCCGTGGCTGATTGATTTAATCACTGAAGTTTAAAATGATTAAGAAATGCATAAAAAGACCGAATAATGATCCAGGATCCTGGATCACGTAGAAACATATCAATTAAGACATCAATGAATCTATTGTACATAATACTATACATAAACATAATCAAAATACATTTTATAGAATTTAAAATGCTATGTATGACAACTCCTGTATAGTCCCTGTGTAAAAAATATATATATATACCTGAATCCTGTGAGCACACGAATGGTAGACACACATTCTTGTGTGACTAAAACAAAAAATATATATATAAGAATATATGTGTATGAAAACCATATATTGTGTACAGACAAGTGCTGTAAAATGAAGCTGAGAATTAAAGAGAGTATATGCAGTATGTATGTGGATGGAATGAAAGGAGGGGGAAAAAGGGGAAAGGGAAAAGGAAGGGAGGCAAGGGGATGGAACACCAAGATAAATACAAAAGAAACCAAAGAAGCAAATGTAGGAAAAAGGGCGACAATTATGTTGGTGAATAATCCCATAGTGCAGGATGTAATGAACATTACTACTCTACAATAACAAATACACAATATGTAAAACAAATATATTCTATACATGGAATATTAAAATTAAAATTATTGTAGGACATAAATAGAGGAATCTATTGTTACATACATAGACTTGCATGAATAACCATAACATCTGAAATATGGATAAATGTATGACATTAAAAACATTCATATGTAAAGCAATTATAATCTAACGGCACAAGCTTTTTAACTTCAATATTGAGTAAAGGGAACATATCTCATTTAGTCCAGGCATAGCACTGGCATTACAACGAATCTGCCAGTATAATTCCAAAACCAATTTTATTGACGTAGTATCTATGTTATGGACCTGTACTACTAGTTGGTTAGTACCACCCAGAATGGCTTGATATGTGCCTCCTTCTCTTTTTATTTTTACCTCATCAACCAGACTATCTATGAGTTGTTGTGGGTATCCTCGCCTCATGAACATTTCTTTTAGAATTGGCATTCTTCAAAAAAATCCACATCTCTGGAAACCATGTGGGCTGCTCGAACTAATTGACCTTTGACAACTGATTTCTTCTGATACATAGAATGATTACTGTTATAGTGAAGGAAAGTGTTAGAATATGTTTCTTTCCTGTAGATTTTAGCACAAAAGGATTTATTCACACAATCTTTCCATAAATCCACATCCAAATATGTTATTCTCTCATTATTGTATGTATGGGTGAAAGACAAAAAGTCAGAGCTTGTATTGAAGAATGAAACCAATTCAAGTGCTATTTTTTCATCTCCTTCAATCAGGATGAAAATATCGTCAAGAATCCGTGTTAAAATTTAATTTTACTCATCATTTCAACATTCCTTCCTAACACTTCCTGTTCCCAGTATGCCATGACTAAATTCGCAAAGCTCCCCCCGCATGGAGAGCCCATGGCTACACTTATTTGCTGTAAATACATTTTGTCAAAAGTCAAGAAATTGTATGATAAAACTATATCCAACATTTCTTCTATCAGGTTGACCTCTGCTTGTTCAGCACCGCTTTTCCTTAACATGAAACTCACCCATTCTATGCCATCTTGGTGGGGTATACATGTATACAGATCCTTCACATCAACAGTTAAAAAACTGAAACTGTCATTGAACTCAAAATTATTGATGTTTTGAAGAAATGACCAATAATCCTTACATATTACTTTCTCTTTTTGTACATATTTTTGTAATATGTTGTCTACCATTTTTGCACAGGGGTAAGTGATACTATTTCTGGCATTGACTAAAGGTCTCATGGGGGGTCCACTAGTCATTTATGGATTTTAGGAATTCCAAAAAGGATAGGTATTCTAGGTGATAACATAGTCAATTAATTTAATGTTGACAGATCTATCCTTCCTTCTATAAAAAAGTCATTAAATAATGGCCTAATTCTGGTATATGCTTGTTGTAGTTCATTTCTAGATGTTTCTTGATAAGCCTCACTATTTAATATACCTGACATCTTGTCGGTATATTGTTGATGTGTCATGAGCACCAGTCCCCCTCCCTTGTCTGGTTGCATAAATCTCACCCCTGTTTCTTTCAATGATTGCAAGGCTATTTTTTCTTGATTAGTGGTATTAGAAAATTTAGTATTCCTGATCATATTGGAATGCAACATGTTTCTTAAATCATTTTCACATATATTTTCAAATAAGTTCAAAACAGGGTGTATAGGTGGCACAAATGTACTAGCAATGTGAAAATTATTGTTTTCTGTATGATCACCACCAAAAAACACTCTCAAATTCAATTTCCTAAGAAATAACTTTAAATCTACTATAGTTTTGACAACATCAGCTCCGCTACTAGAGACAAAAGTATTGCCTCTAGCCAACAATTCAATGAAAGCAGGTTCAATTGTAACATTTGTATAATTAAAAATTTTAAAATCATTGTCTGAATTATACAAGGTGACAGGTTTACTATTGGTGTTGGTATTTACCTCCCCCTCTTCCCTCGTAAATTGATGTTGTTCCTGTTGGTGTAATTGTTCCCGAAGTTCATATTCCTCCGCAAATTGTAGTGTGAGGCTCCCATCCGAAAATTTGCTTGTTGGGGAGTGGGTTCATCCTGAGGTGGGTAAACTACGGGCTCAGTGTTCCCATTGTTATATTGTTCAACGATGTTGGTATCATTAAATATAACATTATCCTGTGAATTTTGTACACTAGTGCCACCTTGTGTTATATTATTCCTTTCATAAAGTTGTTTCGGACCAGACCAAGGTTTAACTTGGAAGGGGGGAGGTTTGGGATAGGCTGTTCCATTGCTATATGCTTGTCTGTCTCTATTTAGCTTTTAAGTTTTCCTTCTTTAATTTTACCCATATATTGATTGATACTACCAAAAATTCTATCATAGTCATACTGGTATCGTGAAAAGTTCAAATTCTGTTGTATTGTATCATTCAGAATAGTTGCTTCTTCCATAAGTGAAACAGATAACACGATAATGTTTGCACATTACTTCCAATAATTCAAACCCATGTTTATTGAATAATTTAAGTAAATCCTGATGAAAGGGTGACCCATCTATGAGCCCAGTGAGATACTGCCAAGATATTAAGCCTTTTGGCACAATTCCTTCACTTAAACATTCACGAAAATAAGCTATTTCTATTTGTGTTTTTTTATACTTTACCAATTTCTGGTCGAGTAGTTTTAATAAAACTGAAATATCCATAAAATCCCTGGCCGGTTGCTCCCTTGTTTCACTATTAGTTGGAATCTGTAGTGAAAGTGGTTCCGTTAACCATGCGGTTAATTTTGGAGCCCCAATAAGCCTCATGGATCCATCATTAATGTTTGTTGTTTTACTACCACCAGTACAATTCTATTGTACTACATTACATTCCTGCATGTTACTAACATCCCTCTGTACATGGGTAGGGGATGTATTAACAGAATCTGGTATATTCAGTTTCGAATTTGCATCTGTAGCTGTTGCCTCTGAAACTGACGAGGCATTACAAACACCTGAAAACCGGTGTATACTGTTAGTAGCAAGGTTGGTTGGAAGTGCATCAAACTTCCTGTTGAGTGCGTCAGCTTGTTTCATTAACGTATCTATTAGAGCAAATATCCTGATATTATCGTTCTCTTCAGAAGGTGATGAAAGGGTTGTGGTGGGTGCTAGCTCCTCAGCCATAACAAACTTCTGAAAATGGAAACGAACGGATAAACTAAGTGCAAACACAAATGCTGTGGACTGCAAGCACCACACATCCAAACGAGCAATAGGTTTTCTATAAATTAAAACTGTTTATTCGGACTGGAACTGTTAAGCGCTTTTCATCCCACAAAGTTGTGGGACTTCTTCAGACTACCAGAACAAGACAACAACTACAGTTAAATCAATGTGTTGGCACCAAAATACAAGCACCACGGCTGATTGATTTAATCATTGAAGTTTAAAATGACTAAGAAATGCATAAAAAGACCGAATAATGATCCAGGATCCTGGCTCACATAGAAACATATCAATGAATCTATTGTACATGATACTATACATAAACATAATCAAAATACATTTTATACAATTTAAAATGCTATGTATGACAACTCCTGTATAGTCCCTGTGTAAATATATATATATATATATATATATATATATATATATATATATATCTGAATCCTGTGAGCACATGAATGGTAGACACACATTCTTGTGTGATAAAACAAAAAAATATATATATATAAGAATATATGTGTATGAAAACCATATATTGTGTACAGACAAGTGTTGTAAAATGAAGCTGAGCATTTAAGAGAGTATATGCAGTATCTATGTGGATGGAATGAAAGGAGGGGGGGAAGGGGAAAGGGAAAAGGAAGGGAGGCAAGGGGATGGAACACCAAGATAAATACAAAAGAAACCAAAGAAGCAAATGTAGGAAAAGGGGCGACATCCAATTATGTCGGTGAATAATCCTATAGTGCAGGATGTAATGAACATTACTACCCTACAATAATAAATTCACAATATGTAAAACAAATATATTCTATGCATGGAATATTAAAATTAAAATTATTGTTGGACATAAATAGAGTATGTGGTACTTCTGTGTGTTGCCCTATTGCTGTGAATCCTGATATTATTTCCTGGTTTGTGCTGCTTAGTACTAAGTGGGGGAACAGCCCAATTAACAATGCAGAGCTTCCAGGACTGAGAGTTTGAAGGAATAAGTCCTGGGTGTCCACAGCTTAAGAAGGCTGTTAGGTTATTCGATGAAGTTTGTAAAAAACTGCAAGTGGGGGGACAGCCCGATTAACAACGCAGAGCTTCCAGGGGGCAGCACACCTCGCGAACGATCAAGGGAATGACTTTACTAGGGAGATAGGTTTCAAATAGAAGCTCTCATCTGTCATTAAACTGTACAATGCTACAAAAACAATTGCAGTAATAAAGAAATGTTTGGGTGAAAATGTGCAATACAGAACATAATTATCTTGGAAATAGTTAATTCCTGTTCGTATTGAATGACATAAAAAACATTTACATCATATAATTTCTGAACACATGCCAGGACAGATAGTAGAGAGATACATACCAATCATGGAAGCCACAGAAATATGCATGTAGAGTGTGTCATGAAGAACATCCTTGCAGGGCTTACAGCACTACCCTATCATAAGAGGTATAGATGCCGTACCTTGTAGCCAGTAGCCTGAAAAAGGAGGCCCTCTGATTTTGCCATAACTATTATCTGTGTGTAAGTAACTGCTGTCTGACAAACAGATGTTATCAGATTCAAACCGCTGCCTATGATACCAGGCTTTCTACAGACCTGTGTATTGACAGCATGTGCCACAGGAGATAGCAATGGAGGCTGCCACAAAAAACTTAAATCAATGTGAGCAGTAAGAAAGGAGTTATGAATAGAATATGAACAATCTGATTTCATCAGAATGCTGAAAAGGATCTACACGTTACTGTCCACACAACTGTGAGAAATACCATAGCAATGCATTTTTGCCAAGGAAACTGTTTCCATCATGTAGTACACATACTGTCCCAAAATTGAACAGCATTCTGTCAGTGTAGGTATGCTATTCAAGCCAGTATTCAATGCATGTGTCACAGGAGAACTCACCGCACAACATGCTTCGAACAACAATTTCACTGCCATGAAATCACAACTTGTAATGATATATTTTTGTCCAACAAAAAATGGATATGAATAATTAGATACAAAGGTGTCTGTGTAATGTCAGTACATTTATATAATGTTGCCATTTCAGGAAATGAACAGCAAACTATGTGGCTCTACCAACTAATGACATATGGCTGAACCACAAGCGCCACAGTGGAAATCTTAACACAAGTGTGAGCCTCCATCTATGCTAACTTATTACTTCATATGTATGCGTTGTAAACAATCTCTTTGAGATAAAAGGTATGGTGGAAGTCTCTCCACTGTAAACGCACACATTTTAACTGTGTCAGATGCTATTCATGCATTACAGCATAAGGTCATATGATGCTAACAGTCATTAACTGTGGATGCTGAACACATGAGCATTTGACTGCAGAAAATACACAATGTTGCACAGAATAAATGCACCACAGTAAAAGTGTCACCACAGTTGTGAAATATGTCATTATGTCAATTTATTTATATATGTATGTATGTATTTATGTATTTATTTATGTATTGACATGTGGTGACCAGGAAAGTCCGACTGGGTCAGGATCCCATTTTCAATGGAGGCATCACATAAATACTGACATTGGAAAAATTATAATTACAGTTGTGTGTAGTCTTTACATACAGTTTTAGGAAAAGTACAGTTAACCATATGCAATTACAAACGAATACAAGCATGATATAATTTAACATATGGTTAAGCAGAATTTGTAGTCAAAGAGTTAGCCTATGCTTCTAGATAGAAGTATACTGTTATGAAAGAGGAAATTAAGTCCCTGTAAGAAACAGAGGTTAGAGTTTTGTTCTATAGGCCAAGAAAAGTAGAAAGTGTGGGTCTGGGTTGTAGGGCCTGAGTAGTATGATAGATGATGGTGAGCAGGAGTAGGTGTTGTGAGAAGTATAAAACTATAGGCATATTGGATTCATTGAGGAGAAAAGGATGTTAGGAAAGTTGTATAGGAAATGCTAGAAAGCTGAAGCAGTGTATAGGATGATAAAATAGGGAGGAGAGTAGGAGGAGTGAATATAAGGAGTGGCAGCAGGAGTGGGAGACAGAGAGTGTTAGTTATTAGTTAAGGAGCAGGGACAGTTATGAGTGTTAAGAATATGATTTTTTAGTGTAATTTTAAAGGTCTTAAAGGAGTCTAAGGCACAAATATTTGGAGGTAGAGCATTCCATAATTTTGCAATGGTAAAGGAGTAGAGGCTGTGACGAGTTCTTTTATTAGGCTTACTTACTTTTAAAAGTTGCTTATTTGTGGAGTGGAGGTTTCGGGCTGAGGTGTAGGGCTGTAGGATAGGTTTTAGGGAGGGACAGGAATCTGGTTTATATATTATTGTATGTGTTAGGGATAGTTTTAGAAAGGTAAGGTAGTGTGGGAATTCTAACCAGCTTAGTTCACTGAGTGCATGGCAGTGGTACGTACAGTAAGATGTGTCGATTGCAAATGTAGCAATTTTGTAGTAGCATAATCGTAATTTCATTTTTAGAGACATGTATAAGTTTGTGAGAATAGGGGCCCCATGCAAAAGGGAGGGAAGTAGGAAGGCATTGACAAGTGTTCTTTTGGTGAAAGTGTTCTTTTGGTGGAAGTAAATACTGTGGGAAGAAATAGCCAGGGAATTGTTATGGCTAGGCTTGTATAGGCCCTAGGGTCGACAGCCTAGTACCAACCAATGAACCAGTTATCCATGAAATGCTTATGTCTATAGAGTTTTCTGAGTTTGAAATGTGTTTTTTTAATGGAGTTTAGTATGTGATGTTCAAAGGAAAGTTTATCATCTATGGTGTCATTTTGCCTGGGTTACAATTTATATTTCTGTTTTGTTTTAGTGAAAATATATTGAACTTCTGCAACACTGGTTTTGGTGAGAACAATAAGAGTTTGGTTATATTGAGATTGAATAGTAGTTGAGCATCAGATAGCCAGGTTTCTATTGAGGTGAAGGCATCTTGGGTTATTTTTTGGAGATGACATAGATTATAGGAGGAGGAGATAATGGTGGAATAGTCAGCGTACTGAATGAGTGTGCTTTGGAGACAGGCAGTATGGAGGTTATTGATGAAAATATTAAAGAGCTATGGTCCAAGAAGGGATCCTTGAGAGACTCCTGTTTTGTTAACCTGGTATTGTGACAAACTGGATTGCCACCCAACATATTGCTGTCTATTGTTTAAATAGCTGGCAAACAAATTTTAGGTAGGCTTGAAGCAGCCTAGCAAAGACAGCTGTTGTAATAGTTTAGGATGGCATACTGTGTCAAAGGCTTTTGGTAGGTCCAGTAGGATTACAGAGGTTAATTGGCCAGAGTCTAAGGCTTTGTTCACTGTGATTGTGAAAGATAATAGTGCTGTGGTTGTGCTGTGGTTGTGCTGTGTGCAGGATGAAAACCATGTTGAGTAGATATAAGAAGATTGTTATCAGGAAGATCCTTCAGAAGTTGTATATGTACAACTTTTTCTAGTAATTTTGATAGAGGGGTGAGAATGGATATAGATTGATATTTTAATTCGTTGTTTTTTCCAAACTTGTGTAAGGGGGTTATGATGGATGTTTTCCAGAGTTTAGAAACTTCTGATTCTGTGATGGACCTGTTAATCAGTATGCTAATGGCATAGGCAATTGCATCCACAGTGAGTTTTAAGTATTCTGATGGGAGGTTGTCGACAGAAAGAGAGCAGAGTTTTAATTTTAAAAGAAGTTTGTGTATAAGGGAGGTGGGAATGAGTTGTAGACAGAAAGCAGATGTTGTAGGAATAGCTGTTGAAGTTCTTTGATGGGGGGTATTTGTATAGGAGTAGGTATTGAGTGAATCAGGTGGGATTGGATTTGATGGAACTGATCTTTGAGTTAGGTTTACAAGTGTGAGTATACTGTCTGTGAAGTGGGAGTTAAACATTTCAACAAATGTCAAATAAATAAATAAATAAACATGAAGACATAAGCAGGATAAGGTTGGCTTAATAACTTTTCCTGCTCGTGCTGCAATGGTTTTGAAAATTATGTCCTGCTGCACTACTCAAAAGATATGTTAATGAAATGTTGTATATGGAGAGAAAATACACATTTGCAGTTAAATATATGATAGTAATATGACATGTCATGAATTAATAAATTGACCTACAACTATAATTGAACTCATGACACAATGCAAAAGTATCAGTCTATGAAAAGGGTAATTATCTGAACACATGACATAGGAACTCCTATTTTATTGCACCCAGCAGCCTAGGAAATGTTGGGAAAGGTGCTTAGGAATGAAAGGGTCAAGTAGGTAGGGCAGGTTAGGAAGCATGTGCAGACATACAGGACATACAAGACATACAGGGTTGGTGATGTAGACAAAAGGCTTGGGGACACCATGATTGGGGATACATAGGGATATCAGAGGTGCACCCACATCAGGCTTGAGAGTAATATTCAGACCACCTTCTGTAAAATTATCAGTTAAGTGAATTTGAACAATACATCAGCTGTCCTTTTTCTCTAAGCTCACTGCATTTACACCCTGTACCACTTGAGAAGGCTACCATCCAGGAGTATTTTCTTCACTGAGTAGTATCCAGAGGGTTGATGGTGGCCAAATGCCAACAGGCTGGTGTGAACTGCATAAGGCAGCCTACACTAAAATTTTCAGTTTTTTTCCTTAAGCTGTGAATGTTCATTTTGCACTGCCTAGTGGTGTGCAAATGCAGAAGGCAATATTTATCAAAAGCATTCACACAAATTGTTTTGGATATCAAGTTGAAGGAACATTATATGAATTACAGTGTGTATATCTTGCAATGAGCAGAACTACTACTGCATTACACTGACTCATTCAGCCTTCTCACATCTTCTTGTCACATCACTACTATCATGTAGGTCTCACAATATCAGGGCTTTATATAACACCATGAGAATGTAAAGTAGACAGGTACAGCACACAGAGTTAATATTGACATCATTTTAAATGACATATCTGTATGTCACTTTTAGCCAATACGGACCTTACTTGAGTTTTCCACCGTAACACAATCATACACTAAAATGTTTGCCAAGATTTATCATGACCTCCTTCAGTACAGTGACCTTTAGTGGCATAGGTCTTAAAGCTCAATATATTTGCACAATTTTTCACAAAGATAGGTGCACGACAACTTGAATTTCTTCAATCAGTACTGTCCAGATTGTTGAGGAAAATGCATCAATGCTAATCTCGATTGCACTATTGATGGCATTCGAAATTAAATTTGTCAGTTTTTCCTTGAGCAGTAAACTGCTGTTCACTGTTACCAACCGCTTCCAGTCAACAGACCACAATGCCAAATGCCACACAAATGATCATAGGGAAAAAATATGCATTTTGAAACAAGTACTGTAAATGTTAATTTCTGATGTTTAAGCAGCTTTGTTATCTTGCAAGAGGAACCTGTATGGATTTGAACTATCAAGCCATGGTATTAAGAATAATCATTTAAAATTATTTCCCATACTTGCCCTAGACAAAGACACATATTAACAAGGAGTAAAAATTGTCTAAATGTACTCAGAATTTGATATTGTATTAAGTCACTTTGAAAGTGCAAGAGAACCAGGTTATGAAAGCTGTCCTTCTTCATTTACCAGTAAATGTTGGATACTTGGGATATTACCAACAGTTAGGATATTCACATACTCACACAATATTAAATAAAGAGTGTAAACACTGCATGTGTATTCCTCTCTTTCTTTATGGTGCCTCATTCCCTTTTCTATGCTATCCTAAGAGCAATGGAATCTCATTTTACTGTACATGTTACCTGTATAATGATTAATAGCTCCCTTGAATATGCACAACATTTGTTAGTAAGAAGCAGTAACTGTGGTCATTAAAACAGAATGTGAATGTTAGGAATGTTGCTCTCCTAATTCAGTTGATGTGCTTTCAGACTTTTTGATAAGTCTCTTCTCCCTGTCACACCCTCAGTAACAGTACATCAAAAAAGGAGACTGAAATACTGATTGTTTCTGAAGTCAGACTAATCATAGACACCTGCAAGTCATTAACAGGTAACACTTCTCAATGCTCATCCTTGTATCGCTAGGGCACAAAAGTGAAATTGTGTAAGTCCTCACACCATGTTTACATTCCCTACACTTAGTGCAGATTATGATAGTCAAGAATGCTAATGATTTAACAACTCATTTGCATACTCAAAGCATTCACAGGGGTGACTTTGCACTATATAAATATAGTTGTGTACCTAATGTACTTATATCGTACTGAGGAGACTGTTTGGATCCAGAGAGCTCAATACTGCTAAATCTACACATTTACAGAATTATTTACTTTCTACACTGCTTTTTTGTCAAGGTATGTTGCTATTTCTTACATAATGGTTTTAGTATAACATTAAGGATGAACTGCAATGCAGAATGCAAATGATGTATTTACCTTTCTTCTTTTTCCATATCCTTTACTGTTGGTGTAGCCAATGTATATCAGTTATATCTGCATTGCAGAAAAGTTTGCTAGAGGATTCACCTGACCTATAATTTGTAGGTTTTATTTAACTGAATTTGAACATTTTTTTGCAGATGAGTGTAGTACAACTTTATATCAAGGTCGGCACTTTTATATGTGTCAACACAAAGAAATGCATTAAACTTGGGATATCTGCTGGCTGCCATCAACAACAGTGGAGATGGTACTGTAATAGATTATTACATTTCTACTTGTACATTGTGAGCTATAATTCTTAATGCTGCAATGTTTTACAGTTATACAAACCTGTTCTCTGCATTACAGAAATGTTATATATTATTTTATTTTATATTTTTATTATTTTTTTTTTTTGGTGGGTGCTGCCTTAACTTCTGTGTAGTTATAAAAATCATTACCTTTTAAATTGTTGTGTGCATAATGGATGCAAACATTCATACATAATTGAGTTAACAACCATCTTGTATGAGTATTATATAATTAATGATGTGTTTCTTTTCTGTTTCATCTCATACTGGGATATGGCACCAAAGAAGAAATCTGTACCCTGCAAGCCACTGTTCACTGATGCAGAAAATGAGATCATTATCCATGCCTTACATTGCCATGGAACTTTTATCTTAGAGAGAGGTAGAGGTGACCAATCCACCTAAGACAGGACATAGCAGCAGGTGGTTGATGGCATCAGTGCTGTTGGAGAGCATGGGAGAAGTTACTCCCATATACAACACAAGGCAAGTGATATGATAACTTTTGCCTACAGTAGGGTGGCTGCGGTTGCCCAGAAACAGGTGGCTATGGGAGGTGGCCCTGCTACTGAGCCACCACTAACTGAAACAGAGGAGTTTGTGTTCACTATCAGAGATCCAGATAACTCAGCAGATGGTCCACACAGAATGCTTAATGGTGCTGATATGGATGACAGATTCAGTGTCTCAACCAGAACTTCCAAGTATGCAAAATGCAAATGCTATTGTTATATCTTTATATGTGTATCTTACATATCTTATATACATAGAGCCAGCAATCAGTGTGAGTCAGACAAAACAGTAAAAAAAACATAGAGGAGGGTGTTTCGGGGAGTGGAACCCAACTGTTCATTACATTTTTGTAAAAGAACATTCTTAATCTGCACATGTAAATGGGACTGTTCTCTTTTTCTTGTTTCATTTGCATTATCAGCCTTATTTCCTTTCCCTTCTTCACATACAGGGACATCTGGATTGTAGGCTGCCAGACCACCTATACATAGTAAGCTTGTATTTGGTTATTGTTATTACTATGTAAAAAGGTATATTCATTTCTATATAAGAGTAAAATGTGTGTTGCTTTGGCATATATTAGAGTTTAACATACCTTTTGTATAAGAAAAATATGTGATCAGTTTTATTCTCTGTTTCTTTGTTTGTTATGTTTACTGCTCTCTGTTATCATAGGTGATTCCGACAGTGGAACTGTGGAAATTCTGACAGTGAAGCTGTGGAACTGTTACCACCTGGTGTCAGAGTGTTGGTACCCTCTGATGATGGTGGTGATGAAGAGGCACATTCTGGGGGATAGAAAAGGTCAGTCTGACACTGAGGTTGTGGCTTCCATAGCCCCTGCTCATATTTCCAACACAGTCAGTATTTCTATGCATACCCAAGACACAGAGACCTCTGATATAGGGCAGGTTGAGGGTGACACAGTTGATCAGTGTAGTGTGGTTACTCTTGTTGCAGAACTGGTTGTTTCTTCTATTGTGATGGCATTGTACCACACAGGTGGGTTGGTAGGGGTGCTTGGAGGAGGCCTGTTCTTCACTCTGCTCCTGATGCTGGTGTTTCATTAGCTGCTGCCAGATATATGTGTAAGGTAATAGTGGAGGCATAGGCACATTCCACCAGGGCCTCAGAAGAGATGGTGCAAGTACTAAACACTGTGCATTCTGATATGTGTAACTCCCTGAACTGTGTGGGTGACTCCTTGGACAGGATGAATGAAACACTGGACTGGGCAGTGTCTGTGATGGAATGTCTGCTTAGGAAGGGTGGGCATCCATGTGGCTTGAAAGCTGCTACATCTTCTAGTGTTAGCAGATATGGCCATGCAAGATCCCACTCCTGTAGTGACACCAATTCCACGGCTCCATTAGTCATTGTGGTGTCCACACCCAGCTATTATAGGCCATGATGTTGTGGTCCTGGATGTAGTTGTAAGGAGAGCTTGTCCAGCAGACATCACTCACTTTCAGGTAGCATAGGTTCATAGGTTGGTACTAGGCTATCGGCCCTAGGACCTATACAAGCTTAGCCATAACAATTCTCTGGCTATTTCTTCCCACACTATTTACTTCCCTGGACCTCTGCCTTCTGGCCAAAGCTGTGAAAGTAGCAATGCAGCTCCTGGCAGAGGTGGTTCTTGTGGTCAGAGCAATGATGCTGAACTAACTACTCTACTATGCAGAGCTCACATCTGTCTGAGATGCCAGGATACAGTGCTATCACAATGCTTAATTGTGTTCATACAGACACACACATATTGAAAAAAAATAACTTGTCCATACCACCCCACAAACATGCAAGTTATAAAACAGTAAAGTTGAGTGATATACATCTGTTTCTACTGGCTCTGAACACTGCATACTGTGATAGATACATGTGTTTCTTACTAGCACACACTCACTTCCTTGGTGTCAGCCTTGGCCTACTACCCTCTCCCCACCCTGTGCAAATGATGATGAAAGTGCCATGCCCTTTGCAGATGTCTTTGTGACTTAGGGCTGCATATATGTCTGGTGCACACAGTGGATAGCTAGTGCTTGCCTACTCACAAACTTACATTTATTAGTATGTATTGGATAAGAAAATATATTGATTTCTTGTTCCTACTAATTTGTGAATAATTGCATATATAATTGTTGGACCTCACTGTATTGTAAGTAAAGCAGTAGAAGCATTAGGTATTTCAGTGTTGCTTCTTCATATAGTTGTTCAAATGAGGTTGCAATTGATCTGTTCTATGTCTTACTGATGGTGGTCAACTGAAATGCTTGATGCACACTAGTATTGGTTAGGCTATGTAACTGTGTATTGCAAAAGTCAGACACAGGAAATATTACTGGCATAAATGTGCACCTCACACAAATACTCTGCTTAGGGGCATACAGATATTTTCATATGAGAATAGTCTGTTATGTAACCTTCTTCTTTTCATTACAGGCTCCACACTTACCTTGTCATTACTGCAGATAACAATTGTCCTTGGGGGTTGTCCCTGTCTGATTCTATCAGAACACAGCTACCACATGGTTAAGTACATGGTGTTTGACAGAAAACAGTATTCCTATATGTATATGTGTGGAACCCTAGGCTTTCACCTAGGTAGTGATCATGCATGCTATCCTCTGCCTAGTAGCTAGAGCCACGGCATACTGTGCACACCTCCATCTGCCAGTACCATCTGCAGCTGGTGGCTCTCCTCAGACTCCTAATCTGTATCTGCTGCTAATGGACCTCCTTACGATCCTTGAAATGTTGGTTTTGCCCCTTGCTGTCCTTGTTGAAACTGTTTCCTAAGAATGATATTGTTTAACATGGCACACACTGTAATTATTTTGCCAGAGATGCCTGGGTCATAGTGCAGTGCACTGCCTGATGTGTCTAGACACCAGAACCTTGATTTGAGCAATCTAAACACACATCCTATGATATTCCTAGTGTGAGCATGGGCCTTATTGTATCCTTGGTCAGTGGATTGTGTGGGTTTCTCTTGGGTGTCAAGAACCAGGGCTCCACTGCATAACTTGTATCCCCCACTAGATGCTCTTGAGAAATGCCACCTGTAGCAAACCTGGTGTACAGTGCACAGGTGTGCCATATGTGTGAGTCATGGAAACTGCCTGGGTTACCTGCATAGATACTGTAGATGATCCCTTGTGCCTTACAGACAACCTGACAGTTTATAGAGTGGAAAACCTTTTCTGTTGATTCCTCTCTGTTCACCAGGTGAGGCTTTTAATTCTATGTATGTGCAATCTATGGCCTCCAACACTTCAGGGAAGTGTGCTACTGCATAGACTTCCTGCATGGTTCTTGCTCTCTCCCCAGGGGTGAGTGAGAAACAGATGTGATTCCTTGCATACAGTAACACTCCATTTAAAAATTAATGTAATATTCTAGACTATTGCCTGAGAGACCCCTAATCTATCCCCTATGGGCCGCTGGAAGGTACCAGTAGCTAGTGTATGCAGTGCTAAATATACCTATGTTTCCACTGGGATGAGTTCTTCATGATCCCCTGGGGCCTGAGGTGGGGGGGGGGGGCAGAGATTACATATTTCCTCCAGTGTTTCCCTGTCTATCCTGTATCTCTAAGCAATTTCTGTGTCATGCAGGCCATGGTAACTCAAACAGGGTCTAAACACCCTACTTCTTCTTCTTCTTCTTGCCCAAGGTCTAGTAGCAGCAGTCTAATTTAAAGCCTGTTGCACATACAGCATAATAATAGCAGCAGCAACCCCTAACATGTTTTTTGCCCTAAGTGTAATCCTGCCTGTATTCCAAAGAGTTTTAGTGTTCAGGGCAAATGGCTACACTGAGTGAATATGATTGCTTTATAGCTTCCTGAATAACTCTGCCATATTGGATTGGTTAATTAGCATGTACTTCAGCTCTTTATGCTGTCATTAGTATATTCTGCCATTTCTTTTTGTTTTCCAGCTCTATACATTGTGCAGAGCCATTTAATGAATATCAAATAGAGTTAACTATTGAGTAATTGTTAACAAATCTTGCCATACTTGTGCAAAGATGAAAGAACTGTGTAGGAGGAATTACAAACATTTGCATAAGAGAGATACATCAAAGGTTAAGCTAAAATTGAAAATAGAACTGCAACAGGCAATATTACCACTGGAAAGTAAAAGCTATGAAAGGTATGATAGCCAAGAGTTGTCAATGGATGAGACATTCCTCTAGGTGTTTCTCCAAATAAATTCATTGAGTGTCAAGACCTATCTCAAAAGGAAGGCCATTTATTTATTTATTTATTGACATTTGATTATCGGGAAAGTCCGACTGGATAGGTACTTATTTTCAGTGGAGGGGCAGGTAGAAAACTCCAGAGTATTATAAAAACATTTTAAGAATAATAATTAATAATAATTATTATTAATAACAAGTCTACAGAAAATAATACAAAAACATGTACAGTTTAAATAATTATACCAAACTAAATATAATGTGAAAATATGGGCTAAGAATAGATACAAATTATATGACAATGATATAATATTTACAAAAATCTGAGACAGTCTAGAGAAATTAAAGGTAAGTTTAGTATAATACAAACAGGAACTACAATACAAAATGAGAGAAAAAAACAGAGTTATGGTTATGGCATATTTAGATAGAGAGTGCAGGAAGAGAAATCGCTTAAGGTAAGGAAATGAGCAAAGAGAGTGGTGTAAGGAGGTATAAGGTATGAATATGTACTTGCTCATATTTAGGGATATACTTTATCCTGTAGTTGAGCAAAAACAGAGCCAAATTTTGGCTAGGAAGTCCTTCAAAATAATTTAAAGGACTGGAGGAAGAGTATTGAAGTGATAGATACATGAAGGAGTTCCAGGCCTTAGCAACATGGTATGAGTACAGATCATGTCAAGCAGATCTGTTGTTTTTTGTAGACAGAGAGGAGCTTCTGGTCATTAGATCATAATGACCGAGTGAGAACATAGTTGTACAGAATGATATTTAGTGCTGGACAAGCAGATGGATGCTGAATAATTTTATAGGTGGTACAAAGCTGTGTATATATTAGTTGATGGGGTAATTGTAAGCAATTTAAGCTTTTAATGCTATATAGTGGTGGGTTTTGAAATGGGCATTTGTTGCAAATATAGCCACTTTATTATAACATTATACAAGTTTCACTTTTGTAATACCCGAAGAGTGAATAATCCTATTAAAAACCCAGATCTAGAAGACCACTGAAGAAACCAGATAGATGTATGGACACCTCAAGCATTGGTTAGGATTCTATGTATAGAAATCTATAGTTGATGAAATGACTATTGAATGTTAATAAAGATCTGATTTTGATGTACATCTTGAAGATACTTTTGCATATTAGTTATCATGGTGATTCCTTAAAGAAATTATTTAGAGATGTTGAAATGTGGATATTTCTGAGCAAGATGTTAAAATCATTACTACTGATGCACATTCATTATATATAGCTATACTACATAATGATGGCATTGATGCTGTACAGTGAATATTAGCTGGAATAAATACTGGGACCGCTGGGTTTATTAGTACAGGTTGTGAACAGCTAGACATCATTTTAAGTAATGTATACACACACACACACACACACAGACACACAGACACACACACACACACACACACACACACACACACATATATATAAAGAAGCGAGAGAATGTATTCCATTGATTAAAATGGTGACACTTGGGATGCAAGTCCCCCCAAATGCCTGCATAAGAAAATGGGAAACTGAAATAGAACTGATGTACAATACTGCATGGACATAAATGTGTATTTCTATTTTGCTGAAACATATTTTGCATGTGGATGAGAAATGCAAATTGATTAATATAGTTCCAGGATTATTTAAAGAACTTTAATAATGTTCTGTTCTTACCTTTTGATATTAACAAACAGATTCATTTTGGGATATCACTGTTTATAAAAAAAAGATGATATATTTCAAATTAATATATACAGAGAACAGCCCAAGAAAAATAATTATTCACATTCAGCAAGTTTACATCCAAATATTATTAAATATTTATATTAAGTCATAGTTGCCTGGGGCCTCATTATTAACTACAGGCAATGAAATTTCTACTACAAACTTGGAAGAAATTAAAATAGATTTATAGAAAGCACCTATGAAAAAGGCATAACAGACAAATATGTACAAGAAATTCTGATATGTACAAGAATTATGGTGTGCAAAACTGCAAAATAAAGTCATATTTCTCCAAGTTTATTACTAACAATCAGGCTGAACAAATTCTTTTACCTATCAAATATTTTCTCATGATACGCCTCAGATACGAAATATAATTATTAACAACTGGACAATATTATCTGAGATCCACAGGTAGTACGGGTATAGGTGAGGACCCACCTCTTATGCTGTTTATCAAGCAAAGAAGTACCAGTAAGACAGTAAAAAATAGCAAACATGAGGCATGGTTGTTGTAATGATTAAGGTTTTCACCTACCAAGCATGAGGTGCAGAATTTGAGCTTGACCTTTGGCCTGTATGAAGTTTTCTGGGGTAGTTGGGAAATTGAACTAGGCTCCTCAGTGGTTCACTGACCTGCATCCAGTAGTCAACCTTGAGGCCTCCTAATCCTTCACAGAGCAAGTTGTACCTCATATACCTGGTTAAAGGAACTAAACATTCATCAACAAATAAATAAGCTCTGATAGATTCATATCCCAACATACCCCTCAAATCTAGAACAAAATTTCACTGCATGTCAAGTAGAGTAGCATCCTTGCCACCTTCAAGTTAAACTTGTATAACTAGGCAACCTCAAATTCTCTCATAGGTTATTTTTGTCTTGCTCTCATAGAAGCTGATTGTTAATACTTACCTGTTAATCTATAAACTGTGAGATGAATATAAATAATAATAGAGTACATACATTTATGAGACGTACATATTATAAAGGGTGATGTATTTTATTTAAGTAAAACTGTTAGACATTGAAAAGAAAATATTTATTAGTGTATGTATGACATAAATAAGAAAATAACACACACTGCATTATGTAAACACTTTTAGATTGCTGTGAGTGTAGAGAATTTTTATTATGTCTATGAAATAAACTGGAACCATGTATTGGAGTCAACACTAAAACAGAGGTAAAAGAATACCACTGGCAAATTATGATAGGGGCAGATTGTTTTCCCAGGAATAAGTGATAGCACAACCTATAAAACCTTGTTAAAAGATACGTCTTTACAGCACTAAATGAAATGGTATTACTTATTATGTCAAAACACTGCAGGATATATAAATCTAAGTACTTACTAGTAGATTTATGAACATAAGACTATGTAATATTTAAATAAATGATGTTTATTTGGAGTCTTAAATAAATTATGTTTATTTGGTGTTTTAAGCTGTCTAAAGTCACTATTCATTACTGTTATTGTTAAATTGTTAGTAGCAGCCATTGTTTTGTAGCTTGCTATAAAAATTCCATGACATGTTTATTGTAAATCTAAGGATTATTTCAATGATCATTGTAATGTAATGCATAATTACTTCATGAAATGTATATAAAGCAGCAAAAGTAGCACATTTTATATCTAGAAAAAGATAGAAGCAAATGCCCTAATACTGGGTGATTTTAACTACCCTGCCATTAACTGGGAAAACTACTCATGTACCAACACCTTTGCCCAACGGTTCTTGGAATTCATAAATTCCAACGCCCTGGATCAATTAATCCATAGTCCCACCAGGGGCTCCAATATCCTAGACCTGGTCATTACCAACATGGGAAATCAATGCTCCACACCTATGGTCACCCCCTCGTTAGTCAGGTCTGACCATAAGCTAATCACCCTTAACATCCACATCCCACCCCACACCCAAGTAAGGAACCCTCCATAAAAAACTTCTCCAAAGCCAACTTCATGCTACTCAAGTCAGAAGTGACAAACTTCATGACACCCATGCAGACGGGAACTGAAAGTTCAACTGCTGAATCCTACTCTAAGGCACTGTACGAGCACATCTACTCATGCATGAATCGTGCCATCCCAAATAGAACCAAGATGCTCTCATCCAAGAAAAGGAAGCCAATCTGGTGGTCCCCTGCCATAAACAAACTTTACAACAAAAGGAAGAAACTGTTGCAGAAAAGAGGAAAATCCCAGGATGCAAAAAACTCCCTTCCCAGCCTCAGTAAGAAACTGAGATCCCTCATAAAATCCTCCAAAGCTAGTTATGAAAATAAAATTGCCAAAGATTCCAAAGACAACCACAAGGCATTCTATAACTATGTCAACACTCTAAATGGCAATGCTCAGATCTGCTCTGAGCTAAAACAGAATGGCATTAAATATACTGATCCTAAGGATATTGCCAATATCCTGGCAGATCGATTCAGTACCAACTTCATCCCCCCACTCACCCCTTACATGGCCCATCTCAATACCGGAAGATTGCCAAATTCCAGTAATAACTGCCACACAGGTAAAAAACGCACTCTCCAAAGCTAAGAATACAGCATCCATGGGAACCAGATGACATCCCGAGCTGTGTACTACATGAACTACAATATGAACTGGCACCTCACCTAAGTGTCATGTTTAATCATAGCTTCACCTCAGGTTTTGTGCCCACTGAGTGGCGCTGAGCTACAGTTATCCCACTCACAAGGGGGGATCCACCATGGATCCCAGAAACTACCATCCCATCATTTTGACAAGCCTTATCTGCAAGGCCATGGAGCGTATTATCATGGAACTTATAAACAAAGACATTGGCAACCTTCAAACACTGGACCCCACCCAGTTTGAGTTCACAAAGGGCCGATCTTGTCTCCTGAACCTGATTGACTTCTTCGAATCAGTCTCCAGAGCCATGGACAAGGGTAAGGTGATTCACACAGCCTATCTAGACCTTGCTAAGGCCTTTGACACCATCCCCCACTCTGGAATCATAGATAAACTTACTATGCTGGGCATTAATCCCTACGTCACCCAATGGGTTGATAACTGGCTTACTGATAGAACCCACACTGTAAAAGTAGCCGACTTCAAATCCAGCTCCAGACAAGTGGCAAGTGGAGTACCTCAGGGTTCAGTCCTGGGACCGCTCTTGTTTGGCAGCTACTTCTCTGAAGTACAGGCCAACACTAAGGGACTCTGGCTAACAAAGTTCACAGATGACTGCAAACTGGGAGCCATTATTGAATCCCCAAATGATGTGGATACTCTACAAAAGGGCCTTACAGAAACAGATGCTTGGTGCCAGAGCCATGGGCTCAAGCTCAATGCCAAGTAATGTATAGTTAACCCCTTTGGGAAAAAAACATGTACCCATGAATTACCATATAGGTGGCAGTACACTAAACACCGAAAGTGTGATAAGAGACTTAGAGACACAGGTGGACAGTGGTCTCACCTTCGATAACCACATCGCCACAACAGTCAGGAAATCCTTCTATGTGGCACACCTCATCACTAAGGGCTTTTCATCCCGAAAAAAGGAGGTCATTGTCCCACTGTACTCATCCCTCATTAGACCCATTATAGAATACAACGCCCCGTTTGGTATGTACCTCTCAAGACATCTGCAACAACTGGAAAGGTTGCAGAAATACCTCACAAAAAGAATCACAGGCCTAAAGCAGATGCCCTATGCTGACCGCCTTAAAAAACTCCAGCTATACTTTGTCGCATATCGTCAACTCAGAGGCGATCTCTGGTTAACATACAAGGCCATGTCAAACCCAGAGCTGTTGGACATGCTACACTTAAAGAAATCCCAATCCCTCAGAGCCACACGCTCCAGGGAACTAAACCTTGTCATCACAATAAACAAAACATGCTGGAGGGATAGGTTCCTGACCCAGAGACTCCCCAGACTCTGGAATAGATTGCCCATACATGTCAAGCAGAGTGCCTCTTTGGCCCTCTTCAAAAGGAACCTTGATGATTGGATGGGAGAAAGGAAATTCACCCCGGGAATCACGTCAATCACCCTGATAGACAGGGGTCCAGGGAAGTAAATAGTGTGGGAAGAAATAGCCAGGGAATTGTTATGGCTAGGCTTGTATAGGCCCTAGGGCTGATAGCCTAGTACCAACCTATGAACCTATATACCTGTATATATATCCACACTAAGCTCTCTTCTTTCACCCAGTTACCGTCTAGGTGGCTACCTACTAAACCCACTCAACTAAACTGAAAATGTTAATACAATATGTAGATCTATATTTATCTTTCTAAAATTGCTACTTGTATATTTGCTATGTGCTTGCTTTCCACTTTGTATTTTATTTTATTTTATGACCTTTTGAATTTCAAAATTCTATATTGTCTTTAAATGTAAACTACTTTTTTTACTATAAATTGTATGTAACTGGAGCTTTTCTACTTGGGTCTCATGTTTCATAGGTTCATAGGTTGGTACTAGGCTATTGGCCCTAGGGTCTATACAAGCCTAGCCATAATAATTCCCTGGTATTTCTTCCCACACTATTTACTTCCCTGGACCCCTGTCTAGCAGGGCGACCGACATGATCCCCAGGGTGAATTTCCTATCTCCCATCCAATCATCAAGGTTCCTTTTGAAGAGGGACAAGAAGGCACTCTGCTTGACATGTATGGGCAGTCTATTCCAGAGTGTGGGGAGTCTCTGGGTCAGGAACCTATCCCTCCTGCATGTTTTGTTTATTGTGATGACAAGGTTTAGATCCCTGGAGCGTGTGGCTCTGAGGGATTGGGATTTCTTTAAGTGTAGCATGTCCAACAGCTCTGGGTTTGACATGGCCTTGTATGTTAAGCAGAGATCGCCTCTGAGTAGACCATATGCCACACAGTATAGCTGGCGTTTATTTAGACGGTCAGCATATGGCATCTGCTTTAGGCCTGTGATTCTTTTAGTGAGATATTTCTGCAGCCTTATCAGCTGTTGCAGATGTCTTGTGAGGTACATACCAATTGGGGAGTTATACTCTACAATGGGTCTAATGAGGGATGAGTACAGTGGGACAATGACCTCCTTTTTTCTGGATGAAAAGCCCTTAGTGATGAGGTGTGCCACATGAAAGGATTTCCTGACTGTTGTGGTGATGTGGTTATCGAAGATGAGACCACTGTCCAACTGTGTCCCTAAGTCTCTCATCACACTTTCAGTGTTTAGTGTACTGCCACCTATGTGGTAATTCATGGGTACATGGTTTTTCCCAAAGGGGATAACAATACATTTCTTGGCATTACGCTGGAGCCCATGGCTCTGGCACTAAGTATCTGTTTCTGTAAGGCCCTTTTGTAGAATATCCACATAATTTGGGGATTCAATAATGGCTCCAGTTTGCAGTCATCTGCGAACTTTGTTAGCCAGAGTCCCTTAGTGTTGGCCTGTACTTCAGAGAAGTTGATGCAAGACAAGAGCAGTCCCAGGACTGAACCCTGAGGTACTCCACTTGTCACTTGTTTGAAGCTGGATTTATTGTCGGCTACTTTTACAGTCTGGGTTCTGTCAGTAAACCAGTTGGCAATCCATCAAGTGATGTAGGGAATAATGCCCAGCTTAGTAAGTTTATCTATGATTCCAGAGTGGGGGATGGTGTCGAAGGCCTTAGCAAGGTCCAGATAGGCTGTGTGGACTGCCTTACCCTCGTCCACAGCTTTGGAGACTGCTTCAAAGAAGTCAATCAGGTTCAGGAGACAAGATCGGCCCTTCACAAACCCAAACTGGGTGAGGTCCAGTGTTTGAAGGTCGCCAATGTCTTTGTTTATAAGTTCCATGATAATGCGTTCCATGCCCTTGCAGATCAGGCTCATCAGACTGATGGGACGGTAGTTCCCAGGATCCAAGGTGGATCCCCCCTTGTGGAGTGGGAAAACTGTAGCTGTGCACCACTCAGTGGGCACAAAGTCTGAGGTGAGGCTATGATTAAACATGACACTTAGGTGAGGTGCCAATTCATTTTGTAGTTCATGTAGTACACAGCCCTGGATGTCATCTGGTACCATGGATGCTGTATTCTTAGCTTTGGAGAGTGCGGTTTCTACCTGTGTGGCCGTGATTACTGGAATTTGGCAGTCTTTTGGTATTGAGATGGGCCCTTTAGGGGGTGAGATGGGGGTGAAGTTGGCACTAAATCGATCTGCCACGATATTGGCAATATCCTTGGGATCAGTATATTTAATGCCATTTTGTTGTAGCTCAGAGCAGATCTAAGCATTGCCATTTAGATTCTTGACACAACTAAAGAATGCCTTGTGGTTGTCTTTGGAATCTTTGGCAATTTTATTTTCGTAACTAGCTTTTGAGGATTTTATGATGGATCTCAGCTTCTTACTGAGGCTGGTAATGGAGTTTTTTGCATCCTGGGATTTTCCTCTTTTCTGCAACAGTTTCTTCCTTCTGTTATATAGTTTGTTTATGGTAGGGGACCACCAGATTGGCTTCTTTTGTTTGGAGGAGAGCATCTTGGTTCTATTTGGGATGGCACGATTCATGCACAAGTGGATGTGCTAATACAGTGCCTTAGTGTAGATTCAGCAGTCGAACTTTCAGATCTCATCTGCATGGGTGCCATGAAGTTTGTCACTTCTGACTTGAGTAACATGAAGTTGGCTTTGGAAGTTTTTTACGGAGGTTTCCTTACTGGGGAGTGGGGGTGGAATGTGGATGTCAACGGTGATTTGCTTACGGTCAGACCTGAGACCAATGAGGGGGTGACCACTGGTGTGGAGCATCTATCTCGCATGTTGGTAATGACCAGGTCTAGGATATTGGAGCCCATGGTGAGACAATGGATTACTTGATCCAGGGTGTTGGAATTTATGAATTCCAAGAACCGTTGGGAAAAGGTGTTGGTACCTGAGTAGTTTTCCCAGTTAATGGCAGATTAGTTGAAATCACCTAGTATTAGGGTGTTTTGTTGTATCTTAATATTTTCCATTATGTTTAGAAAGGTGTAGTGAGAATCTTGGAGCATGGTGGGGGATCTGTAGCAAGCTACAATTTGGATTGCAGTCGTACCTAGTGTTAGTTGCACCTGGAGAATTTCAGATGTATTGTGTTAGGCAACTAGCCTGGAGGTGTGAATATCCTTGGTGAATATGGACACTCCTCCACCTTTAGTGTTTTGATCTTGGTTTGGTGGCCGAAAAGTGTAGTAAGAGTTGTAGCCTGGTACTGCAGGGGTGCTCTCTGGAGCCTTGAACCAGGTCTCAGTTACTGCACAGATATTGATGTTCTCCATTTTTAGGAGTACCGAGAGAGAGTGCATTTTGAGGTTTAGACTTCTAGCATTGAGTAGCATTACCTTCAGACTTTGCATGCTTGTATCTGTTATGGTGGTGGTTTTGTCCTTTGAACCTTGCCTAAAAAGGCACTATAGGGGTGGCAAAAGCTTTAGCCAGTAACCTGAATCCCAGGGGTGACAGGTGCAGACCATCTCTGGCAAAGCATTGTGGTTTGTTGATCATGTCTTCCCAGGCAGACAGATACTGGATCCCCTTTAAATGATACCAGAAGCTTAGCCAATTGTTGAAGTCAATCATTTTGTCCTTATACTGTGGTATCATTCTGGGCAAAGGCAGGATGCTACTCAGGGCCAGGGTCATACCTGCCTGGGCCACATTATCTGAGAGCTCTTCCATGTCTCTTTTCATGTAGTCCAGGGAGATATGTCTCAAGTCATTCACTCCACCATGGACAATGACAGAGTCGTATTTGTACTTGTTGTGGAGTGACTTGAGTGCATGCATTATGTGGCGGATCCTGGCACCTGACAGGAAGCTGACTGTAATTTTCCCCTTGTTCAGCCTGGTGAGTGGGACATCAGTGTGCCTGACTATAGAGTCACCTATGACTAAAGTGTTGGGTACACTGTCTTGCCTTAGGGGCTGTTGTTGGGTGGCACACTGGTGTTGTGAGCTATGTGTCACTTTGGTTGTGACTGGTGTTTGTTTGCATTTCAGCTTCGGAAGTCCTTGTTGCTTGGGCAGGTTAATGTTAAGGGACTCCGCATATGTGGGTTTAGTGTTGCTATGTGTAGGTGTTGATGGTGTGGGTTTTGAAGGGCTATGTGTTGCTTGAGGTGTAGTGCACATGTTAACTTTCTCCTCTTGACTGTCTAGCACAATCTTGGCTGGAGAGAGCTTTGCTTCCAGTTTGGCTATGTAAGTGCATCTCTCGCAGATTGTAGTGCTGGGTGGTAGGAGGAGAGGGTTGTCTGTGTACATGAGGCAGTTGCCGCATTGCCCCAGTATGCCCAGATTCACCAGGTAGACAGGAGAAATCACCAGAAACTGACCTTTGGACATGCCTGTTTAGGTGCTTTTTTTGTAAAGTACAAGAGCTGTTTTCCCTTACCTTTGCAAGGTACTTTGCAATTATAGGCTGTTTAGTGCCTACGATTAATTTCTCCATATTGACAAGGAGAGTTGAGTGCTTGTATCAGTTTCAGGCTTCCTAGTGCTTTCCAGCAGGTTGTAGAGCAAGTGCTAGTCACAGGGGTTCAGATTTTAGTGCTACTACTGAGAAACCAGCTAGTTCTAAGGGAAAATTTGAAGAGCACACTTTCTGGCACCTGGAATAGTTTAACCGTAACCATAGCTCTGTGGTGCTGCACGATGCGAAAAATGTACAAACACACGCATATTTAAGCCAGAAAGTTAAAAGGGATAGAAATCAGCCCAAAAAGGCTGATAAAATTACAATTTCAGAGCTGGAAACCACTCCTCTAGTGTTAGATAGGCAGTACAATGCTCACCACTCCCATTGGTAAGCAGCAGGACTTCCCTGTACCACAGCAAGGTCTGGATAGCTCTGAACACAGAAAATAAAGTCCTGAGACAAGCAAAGCCTAGGATCTAGACTATACTGGCTAGGAAAGGTGGGAAACGAACAAACAAGATAGTATTTTTTTTGTTAAAACAGGCTAAACAGTGCAATAATACAGTAAATAAACACAGAAAAGGCTAACACACTTGAGTGTGTATTCCTAAACAGTAAATGCAATTAAAACTCTACAAAATTAGCAATTTAAAACTTTTTAAATGAAGCAAGGCAAGTGCACAACTGAAAAAAAAAACGATTTAAGAGGCATTAATACAGTAGAATAAGTAGCTAGTCTACATATACAGAGAAGTCTATATATACAGAAAAGCAGCTAAAACACACTTAATTCAGATGCAGTCCAACCTGCAGCACTTGAGTTGTAGCAATATTAAGGCAAATACAGTTTTAATAAATGCACTAAAATATACTCTGTATTTCCAAAATGTTTGAGAAGCACAGTCAGAACACAAGGAGATTCAGACAATTTTTTTTCCCACTAAAAACAGGCCACAAACCCAGCTGGACCAACCCGGTTAACAAATGTCAATAAATAAAATAAACAAATATGCTAACATCTACTACCCACAAAAAGTTATGTGTGTTGTTATACGTTTCTTTAAAAAAAGCAGTCAAAAACTTCTTGGAGGTTGGAGATGCATTCACAATGTCTGTCTCATTATTGAAGATCCTGATTAACATCTTAGCTGCTACTGATCCCATGGTTTATTATTGAAGTTTTGTCCTATCATTCATGCCTTTAAGTCATTCGTTTATGAAAAGCACTTGCAGCTTGTATGCTTACTCTCATTGGTCATTTCATTCTCCAATGTTCTGAGGGACCTTCAGCCGCATTTCTCACAAGTGAGTCTGTGTTACATATTCAGTTAACAAGGGGACGCATTACTGAAGCCATCCTCTGAGGGAGATTCAGTGTCGCAGTGCTTGGACTGAGATGTGTGGTTTAATCACATGATTTGTGTCTAATAAGCTGCACTTCTCCCTGGGACAGTGTAGTTTCTAAAAGTAGCATTTTTGCACATACCCCAAAGAGTGTATTTTTAGAGAGAAGCATTTTTTTAATGTCATATATAATAACCAATAAAACTGTAATTAATAACCAATAAAACTGTAATGATAGTGTTCACATTCATCAGTATCAGTAGTCTAAAAGGGAAGGGGCTTTCCTGTTCTTTAGTACATGGATACTTACACAATGCCCTTTTTTTCATGCAAAACCAGAAGTAGATCACAGCTTAGATGATGTGTTCTTAAACTTGCTTCCACTTGTGGGATTGTTTGTCTCCAAGAATCTCACCATGAATCTAAGAGTTCACTTGATTTAATTAACGAGAGCACAATGTAGTAATACACTATTAATAACACTTCTACACAAATGTTCCTGTGTTAAATATCCAATGCATTTTGTAGACAACAACAACAAAGATTTAACAAATAAATCAGCCAAGTAACTATAAAAGTATAAAGTAAAACTGGAATAGTACCTTCCTTTCTGCTGGTTACTGTCTAAACCTTGTATTTGTAGGAGTACAAAATATTCAACTCCCTTAACTAAAATACAAAGATTCTACACAATGCTTCCAAAAAGGAAACTCGCCATTGATATGTACTGTATTACAAGGCTGAAAATAGACCAGGATGAGTTTATTCTATGACACTAGATCCCTAAACTAACCTGTGTGCCAGCCAGTAGTCTGTAGGGAAATCCTAGCTATAAGGTGTGGATAGCTATCTTGTGTTGTTGTTGTTGTGTCTTTCGGCTTTTCCTGGTTAGGGGTCGCCACAGCGGAACTCCGGTCCGCTAATGATTGGTAGTTGATATTTACGTGCCGAGTTACCAGCCCTGACGCACAACCTTAAATGAAGGTACACCCATTCGCGCATGTCTCCACACAGAAGACGCTCTAGCTGAGAATCAAACCGGACAGCATCTTACTGTGAGGCGACAACGCTACCGCAGCACCACCACCACGTGTTAATTCTGGTCCATGAAAATAAACCTTCAAAGCATCATGGCATTTAGGAGACAGTGTGTTTAACTGTTGGGTTGTCGGCAGTTTCACTGGTCTTCACAAACTCTTTGTTTTAAGATTTCCAAGAAGGAACTGCTTTTCAGTCTCATATACAGCTGCTGCTGCTGCTGCTGCTTTCAGGCCAACATGGATAAGTGGAATTGTACATTTCAGGCCAGTATTTGGACAATAAGGCATAGTTTATTGCTCGGCATTAGTTTTACTAGTATTATTTGTCCTTTGCCAGCAACATGCGAGTCTGCTTGTGAGTATAACATGTGATACACATTTTTTCCCACATTGTAATTTTTACATTTACCTAGCACTACGTATGTTCCATTTTACTACCAGATCACAAATGTTAAACAGCAGACCTTAATTGGACTTGTTAGATGTGCTCCTCCTGTAGTGTATTCTGCTTGTTTAATGGATTAATAGAGCCAGACTAGATTAGTCATATATTGGTGAAAACAGTATGCTATCTGTAATATATGCTGTTCTGTCAATATGTTATTCATACGTCTTCCAGTAAAGGACACTTTTGTAACTTACTGAGATCATCTAATTGAAAAAGAAACAAACAAAAAAGCCTGCATGTAAATGACTGTTAAAGGATCCCAAAGAAAACCAATGATGTGATGACAGTCCACTAAAAAGGAACTGTACATGTTTTGAGTTGCATTTGTCTGACAGCAGAAGCAGACAATAAGCCAATCTAGTCTGTGCTTTAAAAAAACATTTAACATTCCACCTCCCCTCAGTCACCAACTCTTCTTCCCCACTTTTTCATCTGTCCCATTCAATCTCAAATGCCTCAGTGGATTATCTCTCCATCACTCACTTAGGTAGTCTATACCATGGTTCCACAACAGTCTCTGTGAAGTATTTTCAGAAATCCAGGGATCAGTTAGTTTCTGTACTCTGAAGTTTGTGCCTTTCCTCCTCCTTTCTATTCCAAGTGGCCTCTTTAAATCTTCATCAGACAACTTGTGCACAGATATCATATATTCTCTGTCCCTTCTGGTATCTAGTGAGAAAAGGGTATTTACCTGTTATCGCAACCACTTTTCCAACCAGCGATAATTCCTTATGTTTTCAGGAAAATATTTCTGTTAATCTTAAAAGGGTTGTCTGAACTACCCATTATTAGTGTGTCACATTGCGTATGACCTAGGAAGAGTAGAAATGGTCACATTTTCTATTCGTGTTGTGACAGTGGATTGAACACATCAGTCCCTTGGATGCGAGGTATGCAAAACCCTGCACAAACCTCTCCAGACCTGCCTCCACTGCAGTCTGCCCAATCATAACTGTTTCACTACCGACCATTACTAACCTGCAGTATGGAAAAATAAAAACATTGTACTATGTCAACAAATGAGCAGCACATCTACTTTTGTTTAAATCGGTACATTGTAAGAAAGCATGCTACTTTACCGTCTTAAACTGTACACAGTGATAATGGCATCCTGATGCAGTAGTAAACGAGCAACATGTATATAAACACAACGGTTTCCTGTGCCTCTCAACTGTTTATCACAAGAAAACTTCAAAGCCAAAGGGCAAAAACTATTTCAGTTTCTGTCCCGGTACACAGTCTGTTTCAAGAATATTAAGTAGTAGCGCTTTATAAGAATGGCACACGTGGCCAACATGCCTCTCAACTTCCCATCTTTTCACAGAATGTCCACGTTTGCATAATAACTTGCTTGTTCTGTTATCTTCATAACATTTGTGGATTCCTTGCAAGACGTAGGATAGTCCAATACTAAGTATTATCGAAATCAGTTTTCAGACAAGAGAAACAGCTGTACGGCTTGGAAAAGAGCCGTTTCTCATGTTGGAAAAGTGGTTGCGATAATATGTAAGTACCAAGAAAAGTTTGAGCACCTCAAGAGGGCTGGTCATATCCTCTTTCCCTGCATCCTATACATCTGTCAAATGGATTCCTTTTAGACTCCTTCCAACAACTTGAAGTCCCTTTCCTTATATGGACACCAGAACTGTATACACCACTCAAGGTGTGGTCTTAGCAGGTGCAACAGGGTAGGAACATCACTTCTTTGCTTCTGTAGTCCGTTCCCTCAGCATTCTATTTACTGCTACCCAACTTCATCACTGCTCTGGTGACACAATGCAAGTATGACCTGCACTCCCAGATCCTTTTCCTTGTCTGCTGATGTCAGTTTCACTTACGCTCCAGCTGATACTACTGCTAGTATTTTCGTTGCCCGTGTACATTACAGTAATGAACCTCAGTTATAGCTCTCTGCTCACTTGGTCATCCACTGCCAGTCCTTACATAGATTCTTCCTCCATCCTGCATTGGTGCAGATTTCTTTGTGTCATCCCTGAGGAGGGTGATCCTATTCTCTAGTTCCTCAGATATGCCACAAATCAACTTACTATAGAGTACCAGGCACAGGACTGAGTCTGTGCTATTGCACTAGTCACTTTTCTTATTCCTGACACTGTCCCTCTCACAATGGTCCTACCCCTTAATCATGCAAAAATCCAGCTACACAGTAATTTCCTTTCAGCTCCTTTGTCAGATGGAGATAAAGACATTGTTAAAATCTAGGCATCACACACTCAGCAGTCCTTCTCTGGCACAGTAACATGTGGCTCAGTCATATAAATGAATCAAGTTTCACTGACAGCTTTTTCAGGCCAGTAACCTATGCTGGTTGTTGTGCTACAGATTGTCGTCTTCCAGGAGAGCAACAAGCCTTCTCCTCAGGATTCATTTGACAATGATTATTTTTTTAAATCTCCATAAGGGGATCTACCAACACACTTGCCAAATTCCTGATGACTTTGCAAGGTAACCCATTATGTTCTTGAATTTTATCCTAAGAATAATCTGTTCTTTCTCCAGATCCTCCATTGCTATCCTACTGTCTGTCCACTGTGCTCTATAAATTGCCCTGCAACTCTCCCTATATGACACCTTCCATTGCTTCCCTTTGTAAAGACTGAAAAACATATTCATTCAATACCTCTACTTTTATCCAGTCTTGTTTAATCTGTGATCTATGCTCATCCTCCCCAGGTTCTTGCTACCCTTCCTCCTTTCTGCCAAAAATGTTGTCCTTGTTTTGCTTCTTAATCTGTTCTGTCCCATCCCTTTCAGCTTGTAGTACTGCAGCCCTCACCACCTTTGCTGTCCTTCTATTAGTCTAATTGCAGTTTGCCTTTTCACTTGCCCTCTTCCTTCCTTTTTTTTTTACATCTCCTATGTCCTATCTTTTTCTCTTCATTGTTAGTCTCACACTCCTTTTCTGTCTTTAATCTTTTATGTATGTTTCCATGACTCTTATAGTACTCCATCCCTGACTCATTCTCCTAGCTTGTTTACTCCCTCAGTTTGATCCCAGTCTCCTGTGCCACCATCTTTGTGTTTGTATTCTTACCTTTTAGTAAAAACTAAATGAAATCTCCAGCCAAGTTGGAACTTCCAATGAGTGACCTCTCAAACCTCTTGAATCAGAGGCACATGGAATATATGCAAATGACCCCTATGAACACCAGGTATTTCAGCTAATTGACGATTCTGAATGCCCATGACTTGTTTCGTCGTTTTAATGGACAATTTCAGGCCAATAAAGCCAAATCAATGAGTTTTCATTTAGTTTTTACTGATTGTTTTTTCTGTGTGACCTTCTCACTCATTGTTTTATTCTTATCTTTTACATACATGAGAACATATTCATACACTCACACAAGCACATACATATGAACATGCAGACATATGCACACATGCACTCATATCCACACAAGCACACATACAGTGGCATGGACACTGCTGGTTTATAATACCTTCACCTGACCGCTAATAACTACCCTATACCTTAGCTGGGAACCGCATCTAGAATTCTCTCCTTTCTATTCCAGTCCTGTTAGCTGAACTCCTCATGATCAAAGACCTTTGTCATCTAGCACGCTGTCTCTACCCTAGAGATGAGAATGTCCAAGTCTATTGGCAGATTCGGATCCTGATGAGAAGTACCGTCTTCCCATACCCCACTCTTTTTCATCTGCTCCAGTCACAAATTATCTTGTCTTGATATGCCATAGGGATGATACACTATACTTCATCTACCTCTCCCCTTCTTTTATCTTAACTACCACAGCACTTTTCTGACCCTGCCTGCTCCCTTGCCCCCTTAATGGAGTGATACTCCTTTTCCTTCCTGACCTTACATTGATGTCTTCCCTTAGACAGGTCACCCACCACTCCACTTCTGTCCCCACCTTTTCCATCATAGCCAAACAATGTCTGCAGAGGCACTTCCATGTCCCACCCAGTCTTGTCACTGGTACATGTTTCTCTGACACCAACAGTATCCACTCTTTCTTCTCTTCCCCTTTTTGAAGACTAGACATACCTGAACAAGTAAATTAATATGACCTTTATATATCAGAGTTTAAATAAGACAAACTACAGAGATGTTTATGTTCCTGACATTTTTCTTCACTAATTTTAAAAGTTTACCAAACAAGACTTCAGTAATCAAAAATATTTTCACAGACGATCATCTGATAAGCCTGGATCTGCCAATGCCTGTTACTTGCCACATTTTGTATTACTTTAAGTGAAGTGTTTTTGAATTTCCACAAACTTCAAAGTGTTAATGATTGTCCTGTTTCCAGTTTATTTCACTTTGAAATGAAGTCCTATCATTAGATGGCACATTTGCATGTGCATATAATGGAACAGTGGAAAGCATTTTAACGTGCTTCTAGTGTATAGCTGATAAAATGATGACTTAATAAAACGAAACTACTGCATGCATCCATCTTAACAACTCTGTAATTACTGTGTAGGCCATAGATCAATGCCACCTTTCACCGTGCATTAACAAGAAAATGATTCAGCATTAGAGGATTTAGTCAATGTCGTCCAATACTCATTTGTATGCCATTATAGCCCTTAATAGTATTTTAAACAAGTAAATTGTACTTTAACTAGCAGATGTATTAAACAAAGATGAACTTTCTAGGCAAGAATATAATATTTCATCAAGAATGATTTCATGGCTTAATGTACAATTTACAATAATTATGTTTAATAAAGCATATTGATTTCTATATTCCAGAAAACAGTATTGGTCTTGTGTAATGCCACTGTGGACTCAGGTTTACATGTGGGAAATGAGGTGGATGGAGAAGATGTATGCTGCTACGGCTTATCTAACACTCTTTCAGTAGCCTAGTCAGATGGTTTCTATCTTTAAATTAAAATCCTAACCTGCTTTTAAGAAAAATTTAAGCATTTTATGTGTAATGCCTTGCACAAAACTGCATGCAGTGTTTTCTATTATACTGTTTAAAAAAATTAGCTTTTGTTTATGTGTAACTGTTTAATGGTTCCTAAACACACACACATATTTCTAAAATACTCATAATGCTGAGCAAAGGCAAAGTGTTCATACTTTATGTCACATTTATTTCCTTTTGTAATGTGTATAGATAGACTTATCCTGCTTAATATTTCTATATACAAGATACTTCCTGATAATTAGTATACTTTACTAGTCTCAGCATTTAATTACCTCAGCAGTTTGATCTAGGCCCTTCCAGCATTATTTTTTTATTTGCATTTGGTAGTGACAGGATACAGCTGTGTTATTAAGTGTCATCTAACAAACATTATAAACATATGACATATCTCCCTTCTGCTTCTGCAGCCTGCTTTCTGCCAACCACATTAAGATTTAGTTTAGCAGAGTTCAATACTGTCAAAATCCCTATATTTTACATCAGTGAACCACGTAAACTAATACCACAAATTTTATGAAAACATGCAAAGCTAATAACCACAAGTGTGCGTAAACAAGCACTATTTAATGGGTATGGATTCCTCACCAATTATTTAGAAAGAATGTACGTGCTTTCTAAATAATATTGAACATGGGTCATTACAATATTTATTGACTGTTAGTGGATGGCCCCATACATTGTATATTTACTGGGTTGTGAATGCTTTTAGACGGGTACATGTCTCAATCGATTCAGTTGTGAAGGTGGTAAGGCAAACCACTGCCATCTCAAGGAAGCACAGGCATCAACTGGTTCCACGTGTATGTTTAGAAACATGACCAAAGTGGTACTCAAAATAGCCCAAGTTCAAAGTCCAGTTGAGTTGTAAATTTTTGTCTCTCATTTAGACCTCTTTGCACATCATGTAATCACACTACAGTGTAACTGTAACAATTCACAGATTATGATGTCACTCAGTCACGTGGTTACAAAACACAGGTTACAGCTGTAACAGCAAAAGTGAAATTGTATTCTAAATGTACTCATTTCATGTTCCTAGCTGATTCACTACCTTCTCACATGTTTTACTACCACCTCTGAGAAGATGCATTTATCATTATTGTTCTTACATGTAGTATAGTCTTGTCTATGTGCATGCCTCAGTTTTATAGTAAACTTTCTAGGCTATGCAAGAGCCTTTACATTTAGTGAACCTTTTTTGTTGCTGGAATAATTTTCAGACCGAGTTCAAGATTTTTTCCTGCATAGTCAAACTGCAGATTACCAGATTTACAATACAAGCTTTGCCCTCTGCACAAGCTATCAGTTACCCTTTTTTACAGCAAAAATGTAGACCTTCACTTTGCAGGTGGGACCTGGTATTTGTAAATATATCAGCATTCAGAAAAACTCAGCATGAGGCATTTCATTCTCTTGACAATTTTTAATTTGTAGAGTTTGAAATGTTAGGAAAAGTTTCTTCTCTAGTCTGAAGTTTGTTTTCTACTCTGAATTCAACAGCTAAGCTTTTCTATATGTAGAACACTAGTCTTGCTTTTCATGCTCATTTTTTCTTATCCCTATGATAGCTGTCTTCCAGAAAGGCCACTTGGAAATATCACCTCCAAGTGAAATGATAAGCCAGATGTAGCCAGACCAAACAGAATGCAAAAAGGATATTAGTAAACAAAGAAAGGATTGTGCACTTTAAGCATAAGAATTGTGGACTAGATGGGGTAAAAAGTATTCATTTGCCCTAAAGTTCTATGTTTTCTTTGAAAAGTAAGTAGGATAAACTGAAAGATACAACCTTAATGCATTTCCAGGCAGAAAATCAATAGCAGAAACAAATTATGGGCCCCCATGATCATGTTAAATATAGGTAGCTAGGAATGAAACTACAAAATCCACTCTAGCAGACAAAAAAACAATACTATCATAATTTATAGACAGTTAACCAGAACAATCCTTAGGAGTTCTGGGCAGGCCTGAACAATCTACTTCACCCTGGAAAAACATCCACCCCCATCCCCGCTGCTGCCATTGATAAGTCTCCTCAGGATGTCTCAGACTGCTTTAACCATTTCTTTACTGAAACAATTCAAACCCTAGCTAGCCAACTACCTCCTAGTGCCCCCGGCCCAGATAATCCCACCCTCTAAACAAACCCTCATTTAGCCTTCAATCAGTGCCCACATCACTCATACGCTCTCTCCTCATAAAATTAAAACCCACCACACTTGCCGCTGACCAATTCCCCGTCAAGTACCTCCAAAAATCAGCTGATGCCATTGCCTATCCTATATCAATTCTAATTAATCGGACCATAACAGAGGCAAAAATTCCCACCTTATGGAAAACAGCTTAAGTTATCCCATTACATAAAGGAGGATCCTCCACGGATTTCTCCAATTATGGACCAATTGCTATACTTTCCCCACTGGCAAAAATAATGGAAAAATGTGTACACAAACAACTCATGCACCACCTAATCCAAAATCACCTCATGGCCAATACCCAACATGGGTTCCGACCACATCACAGCACAACCTCAGCCCTCCTGGCTTTCACCAATACCATAAACAATAACCGTAACAACAACTACATCTCTTCTGCCCTCTTCTTGGATCTCTGCAAGGCATTTGATATGGTAGATCACCAACTTTTGTTACCCACCCTGAAAACCTTCCACCTAGATTTCAAAGCTTTTCTATGGTTTAAATCCTACCTCAATGGTAGGCAGCAGGCAGTTCGCTGGAAACACAAGCTCTCTGACCTTCTCCCAAACACCCTTGGAATGCTACAAGGCTCAATATTAGGGCGCCTACTGTTTTCCATCATTATTAATGACCTATACGCCATCATCCCAAACATCAGCTGTATCCAATACGCTGATGACTCCACCCTGATTTGTTCTGCTACATCTCCATCAGAATTGAGGTCTGCTATGCAGTCCACCTTTAATACCATAGAGAACTGGCTCTCAGAACGTCACCTGTTATTAAATCCCCCCCAAAAAAAAACAAAATGCTGCTTTTCTCACCTACTCAAAGGTCTGCTCCGTTTACCTTCAACATTAATGGGAAGGATGGCACTGTTATCTACCCCGACCCCTCTACAAAACTTCTAGGAGTCATTATTGATAATAACCTAAAATTTGACTTGCGTGTCAATCAATTAATCAAGAACATCAATAAAAAGCTAGGATCACTGTATAGAATAAAAGCCTTCCTTACCCCTCCAGCCAGGATTGCCATAGCCCGCACCCACGTAATCTCAACACTTCTATATGCCTCCCCCCTTTTCTCTAATCTAAACAAGTCGATCCTAAATAGATTGTCATCCTGTTACAATCACATTGCCAGGTTTGCCACTGGCCTACCATTCAGAACACACCACTGCATTAACCTCAAACAGCTTTGGTGGCTAGAACTTCCGAGTCTAATCCAATATAACATTCTGATTATAGCTAAAAAAATTCTCTATAATCCAGATAATACACCATCCCTAAGGAATATTATCACCCCCATAACAATCAGAGACTGCTTAGATCCTCAAACAAGTTACTAATTCAGACAATCAAAACTAACAATACAGCTGGAGATGCCCTCTTTGCAAACTCTGCAGGGAGAGTTTGCAATCTCCTTCCAGCCGACATTACTTCGCTCTCCTCCCTTTGCCAATTTAAAACCAAACTTAGACAACATCTGGCATTAAACTGGCTTTGCCACTGTAACAAGCCAGCATAACCCTCCTCATAAATGTATATAACATATTACTTTCTGCCTACTGTCAATGTATTCCCCTGACTTAAACCAGGAATAGCTATCGTGTGAATTTGTTCTATCTAATGTTTTTTCATGTATCCTCTGTTAATAAATTACCTGTAATTATGTTTTCATTGTTATAATTTTGACTCTGACTACCTTGGAGCTTTTCTCCTCGGGCCTCCGCTGAAAATGGACATGTATCCAGTGGGACTATCCCGGTCAACAAATGTAAAATAAAATAATAAATAAAATAAATTTCTTCTTTCCTGTACAGGGGTAGACATGTCAATGATATTGTATTAGTATGAAAAGACAATTGGATAATTAAAGTATTAGGTACACTGGCAGGCATAGACACATAAACGTTAACCTTTTCTTAGTGCTTTTATATAATTTTAGGGTACATATGTCTAATGCAATCACAATAGGTAACCACAGCATGCAATAGTGAGTGGCATGTGTAAACACTTTTCCCTCTGGCTTTCTAATTCTACATAGTCTAATGTCATAAGTACTCAGGACCGAAGCAGTAGCCTTCAACTAACATCAATAGTCTTTATGAAGGGAATTAGACTGACATCAAATATTTGATGGTTCTCTCCTAAAGGCTTTTAAGGAAAAAAAATGGAGGCTTCTGAAGTCCTACTTCTGATGTTATTTCAAAAATTGTTATGGAAATTAAAGTGCAAGTTTCATAAAGACAATATTTAAAGACGGTAGAGATTGTGAGACTACTGAATGTCCTTGTGATAGTAGTCTAAAGGTCTTGACTAGTTGTAGAACTGACTTGCTTAGTTAATTAGCAGTCAATTTGTCACATGTCTAAGTAAATTCTTAAAACCACAGGCTATATGGTACATGTTTGGAGAGAGTCTGTGTGCACATGTGTACATGTGACTGCATATGCAAACACACATGAAAGTATATCTATTTGTGCTTATGTGCATGCATGCGTGTGATTTTCTGCATGCACATCTGTTTGTGGTGAGGATTTAAGGCAATCAAAGAGCCATGTACTTGACATTGTTTTCTGAACTGTGAGGAATCTAACAGATCCATAATTCAAAAGACAATTCTTTTTGACTGGTACATTAAATGCTCAAACCGAATAACCAAGAAATGTTTCAGAGCAGTAAAAGGAGGAAAGGGAAGGAAAGGAAAGGAAAGGAAATAGACTGCTGTAGAATCCAGCTAAGAGCACATCCAGGGGGAAACAAATGGGCTTGCGGACTATTATTCTGAGAGGGAATGAATGAGTAGGAAGGGTAACTGAAAGTGGGATCTGATGGTCATGTGCTAGTACGAAACCTCCAAAATAAAAATGATCATAACATACTACCTCTGCAGTTCCTCATACACACAAAAACAAAACCTATTGACTCTTATACCATTTGTAGCATAACCCGGTGATATATGAGTTAACTCAGCTGGGCTGATACTTTATGCCCATGCATCTGCACTAAAGTAACTGTCCCTTGCTCCCATGTACTTAAGAACCTTTAAAAAATGACAGAATGCTATACATACAAATCCAGGCTACAGCTTTTCTTTAAGTTTTTTTTCTCCAGCACTAACAATACTGAATTCTCCTCCTCCTGAATGTATTGAACCAATGGTGTACCCACAGCCCAGTATGCCAGATCCCTGTCCACTGGTAAACGTCAGTAATTAGATTCTCCAAAATATCAGTTTAATAAAGTGAACCCCTCTGTGGTGTAAACATGAGATCCTCCAAGTTACACAGCTTGGAGAGAATTATCAATGTCCTGCAGTCATTCCATAGCAGTGCTCATAGGTTCATAGGTTCATACTAGGCTATCTGCCCTAGGGCATTTGTAAGCCTAGCCAGAGTGTGTGTGGCTTTCGCCACCCCTTGTAATGAGAATACTGTGCCCATTTAGGGTTTAGTTTACTGTGCCTCTGTCTAGTAGTGACACAGAGACGACCCCCGGGGTAAATCAACGATCTCCCATCCACTTGTCAAGATTTCTCTTGAAGAGAGTCAGTGAGGGGCTCTGCCTAACATGGACTGGGATTCTGTTCCAGAGTGTAGGGAGCCTTTGGGTTATGAATCTGTCCCTCCAGCACGTCCTATTTATTTCTGTGTTGAGGTTCAGATCTCTCACTCTAGTGGCTCTGGTGGATTTGGATTTCCTGAGGTGGAGCATGTTCATTAATTCCAGATTGGACATGGCCTTGTATGTCAGGCATAGATTGCCTCTGAGTAGGCGGTATGCGACTGAATAGAGCTGGAGTTTCTTCAACCGGGCATAATAAGACATATGTTTGAGACCCTTGATCCTCTTGGTGAGGTACTTTTGGGGTCTTTCTAACTGCTGCAGGTGTCGGGTAAGGTACATCCCAAATGGGGCATTGTACTCAATTATGGGCCTGATAAGGGAAGAGTATAGGGGCACAATGACCACTCTTGGTCTAGATGTGAATCCTTTCATGATAAGGTGGGCAATATAGAAGGTCTTCCTAACCACTTTGGCAATGTGAGTGTCAAATGAGAGGTTACTGTCAACTTGGGTCCCTAGGTCCCTGATTACTTCTTCCGTGCTTAATGGATTACCACCTATGTGGTAATTTGTGGGTACTTTGTTTTTCCCAACGGGTATGACTATACATTTTTTGGCGTTCAATTTAAGGCCATGGCTCTGGCACCAGTTATCCATTTCTATGAGGCCTTTCTGAAGGATGCTTGTGTCTGCTGGAGTATCAATTATGGCGTCCAGTTTGCAGTCTGTGAACTTTGTCAGCCACAATCCTCCTATGTTAGCTTGCACCTCGGAAAAATAAATGCCGAACAAGAGGGGTCCCAGGACCGAGCCCTGTGGGACACCGCTTGTGACTGGCTTAGAGTCTGACATGGCTCCAGCAATTCTGACCTTGTGGGTTCTGTCCTTGAGTCAGTTTGCAACCCATTTTATGACATATGGGTTTACATTTAAGCTGGTGAGCTTGTCTATGATGCCCGAGTGGGGTATTGTGTCGAAGGCCTTTGCAAGGTCAAGGTAGGCTGTGTGAACTGCCTTACCCTCATCAATGACCTTAGTGACTGTTTCAAAAAAGTCGACCAGGTTCAAAAGGCAGGATCTGCCCTTGACAAAGCCGAATTGGGTGGGATCCAGTGTCTGTAGGTCCCCAATGTCTTTGTTTTTGAGTTCCATAATGATCCTCTCCATAGCTTTGCAGACCAGGCTCATCAAGCTTATGGGGCGGTAATTTCCAGGGTCCGTAGAAGCGCCTCCTTTGTGGAGTGGGACCACTGTTGCTGTACGCCATTCTTTGGGCATGTATCCTGTAGTAAGGCTAAGATTAAACAGCAGCCTTATGTGTGGATTTAGTTCCTCTTGGAGTTCATGTAGCACGCAACCTGGGACACCGTCTGGTACCATTGATGCTGTGTTTTTAGCTTTGGAGAGGGCGGCTCTCACCTGGGCATCTGAGATGTCAGAGAGGCTACACTCTGCTGGGATAGATATTTGTCCTTTTGGGGGGGGGGGGGAATTTGCACTGAACCTGTCTGCCAGTATGTTGGCAATGTCTGTGGGTTCAGTGTATTTTTTGTCATTTTGGACTAACTCTGAGCATATTTGGGAGTTTCCACCCAGGTTTCTAACATAACTAAAGAAGGCCTTGTGATTGTCTTTAGTGTCTTTTGCGATTTTTCTCTCAAAGTTGGCCTTGGATGATTTTATGAGTGATCGTAGTTTTTTGCTAGTACTGATCAGAGATGCCTTCCCTTTTAGGGATTTTGCTCTGTCATGCAGTAGCTTCCTCCTCCTGTTGTAAAGCTTATTAATGGCTGGGGTCCACCAGACAGGACGCCTGCCTTTGGGGGAATGGGTCTTGGTTTTATTTGGGATTGCATGATCCATGCATTCTTGAAGTTGTCCGTAGAAGGCATTTATAAAGGATTCAGCGGTGTGGGCTGTGGTTTCCACTGGCACAGGGGCCTTGAAGGATACCACTTCAGTCTTAAGAAGTGTGAAGTCAGCTTTTAAGAAATTCTTTACTGTGGTCTTCTGTGCTGGGGGTGGGGGTGGGATGTGGATTTCCAGTGAGATTAATTTATGGTCTGATCTCACCAATGAGGGGTATACTTCCAGTGTGGAGCATTGTGTCCCCATGTTTGTGATGATCAGGTCTAATATATTATCTCCTCTTGTGGGAGTGGTGACTAGTTGTTCCATCGCATTTGAGTTTATGAATTCTAGGAACCTTTGGGCTAGGATGTTTGGGCTTGAGTAATGCTCCCAGTCTATGTTTGGGTAGTTGAAGTCTCCCAATATGATGGTATTTGGAGAGACATTCATACTCTCCAGTGTCTTCAGGAAGGCTGAGTGGGGTTCCTGAGTTTGAGAGGGTGGTCTGTAGCATGCTACAAACTGTAGGGCAGTTTTGCCTATGGTTAGTTGCACATGGATGGTCTCCAATGCTTTGTGCGTTGCCACTAACCTGGAGGTGTGGGTATCTTTGATGAATATGGATACTCCCCCTCCTTTTGTGGTTCGGTCCAAGTTTTGGGGCCGAAAAGCATGATATGAGATATAACCTGGTAGTGTTGGGGTGCTCTCGGGAGCCTTGAACCAGGTTTCAGTCACTGCACAGACATCAATGTTCTCCATACTGAGGAGGGCTTTGAGTGTATGCATCTTGAGGTTTAGACTTCTGGCGTTGAGCAGCATTACCCATAGTTTTTTTCCACTTGTGTTTTCTAAGGAGGTGGGTTTGTCTTTTGAGTCTTGCCTAAAAAAGGCACTATGGGGGTGGCAAGAGCCTTGGCCAATATCCGGAAGCCCAGGGGTGACAGGTGCAAGCCATCCCTTGCGAAGCAGCGTGGCTTGTCAAGCATGTCATCCCAAGCAGACAGACATTGGATCCCCTTTGAATGACACCAGTAATTAAGCCAATTGTTAAAGCTGATCATTTTGTCTTTGTACTGTGGTATCATTCTTGGTGAGGGTAAGATGCTGCTCAGGGTCAGGGTCATACCGGCCTGGGCTACATAATCAGAGAGCTCTTCAATGTCTCTTTTCATGTAGTCCAGGGAGGTACATCTCAGGTCATTCACACCGGCATGGACAATGACTGAGTCATATTTGTACTTGCTTTGGAGTGACCTGAGTGCTTGTGTTATGTGGCAGATTCTAGCGCCCAACAGGCAGCTTACTGTAACCTTTTCCTTGTTCAGTCTGGTGAGCGGGACGTCAGTGTGTCTGACTATGGAGTCACCTATTACAAGTGTATCAGGCATGTTGTTTGGCCTTAAGTGCTGTGACTGTTTAGCACACTGACTTTGTGAACTATGTGTTGCATGTGTTATGTTTTGAGGTAGTGGTTGCTTGGATGTCTGCTTTGGAAGCCTCTGTTGTTTTGGTAGATTTTTATTTAGAGCCTACGAGTATGTTTTTGTGTGTTTATGTGTTTGGTTTGCAGTTGTGATAGGTCTATGTGAGACTGGGTTTGTGGTGTGTGTGGTTACCTTCTCCTCCTGACTGGTTTTGCCAGTACTGAGTCGAGAGAGCTCAGCCTCCAGTTTGGCTATATAGTTGCATCTCTCAGATATATTTGTATTTGTTGGGAGGAGGAGAGGGTTGTCTGTGTACATGAGGCAGTTGTAACATTGCCTCAAGATTCCCAGATTCACCATCTGAACTGGAGAGGACACCAGTACTTGACCCCTCGACATGCTAGAATAGTGTAAAGGATTGCTGTGTAACTGAGTCAGAAAGGACCTATAGGGAAATGGGTACTCAAGAGGATTGTAGGTGGATGTAGTGCTTTCTTTTTTTTAAGAGTGCTTTGCTTGTATAAAATGCTTTTAGGAGCAAGTGCTGGGCTTTTCAGATAGAGAATAGACTGTTTAGATAGAAAGTAGAACAGTTCTTAGGGAAAAATTGAAGAGCAGACTTAGCGGAGCCAGAAATAGTTTAAGCTTGATTAACCGGCGCTGCCCGATGCTGCGCTATGCGCAACTTCGCGCTAAAGCGGGCTTTATAGCAGGGGGTTAGAAAGAGCTAGGAAATGGCCCAAAACGGCCAATAAACTACAAGTTTCTGGGTTGGAACCACTACTTTAGGGAGAGATAGGCTGCTCAGTGCTCCCCACTCCCACTGGTGAACAAGGAAGCTTCCTCCTATCCAAATAAGGATATGGACAACACAGGAACTATGACACAGCCCAGAGATCAGCAAAATCTGAAGACTGGGCTATTCTAGTTCAGTAAAGGCGGGAAAACAAGGATATTTTTTTGTTTTTTTCACAAAGAGATAAAAAATATCTACAGTAACAAACAGTAAATGCTTTAAATTGGCTAGCGCACTTGAGTGTGTAGCCTACCAGTTAATTTAAGCAAAAAACAAACTTTTAAAGTGCAAAACAGTTCAGAAACAAACAGAAATACAGTGAATCAACTTGCAGAGCTAATTTAGTACTAAAAATTTGTTTTTTAGGCAAAATACAGCAGTCGAAAATAGAAAGCCAGAAAAAATACTTAAAACTCAATGGAAAGTCACTCTTCCACTCTCTGCTGCTTGTAGAACTCTGCAGGACACCACGAGGAGCTGTGCTGAGTCATATACAAGCGCAAAAGCGCGCTAAAGTGGGCTTTATAGCAGGGGGTTAGAAAGAGCTAGGAAATGGCCCAAAACGGCCAATAAACTACAAGTTTCTGGGCTGGAACCACTCCTTTAGGGAGAGATAGGCTGCTCAGTGCTCCCCACTCCCACTGGTGAAAAAGGAAGCTTCCTCCTATCCAAATAAGGATATGGACAACACAGGAACTATGACACAGCCCAGAGATCAGCAAAATCTGAAGACTGGACTATTCTAGTTCAGTAAAGGCGGGAAAACAAGGATATTTTTTTTTTTTTTTTTTTTCACAAAGATATAAAAAATAGATACAGTAACAAACAGTAAATGCTTTAAATCAGCTAGCACACTTGAGTGTGTAGCCTACCAGTTAATTTAAGCAAAAAACAAACTTTTAAAGTGCAAAACAGTTCAGAAACAAACAGAAATACAGTGAATCAACTTGCAGAGCTAATTTAGAACTAAAAATTCGCTTTTTAGGCAAAATACAGCAGTCGAAAATAGAAAGCCAGAAAAAATACTTATAACTCAATGGAAAGTCACTCTTCCACTCTCTGCTGCTTGTAGAACTCTGCAGGACACCACGAGGAGCTGTGCTGAGTCGTATACAAGCGCAAAAGCGCGCTAAAGCGGGCTTTATAGCAGGGGGTTAGAAAGAGCTAGGAAATGGCCCAAAACGGCCAATAAACTACAAGTTTCTGCACTGGAACCACTCCTTTAGGGACAGATAGGCTGCTCAGTGCTCCCCACTCCCACTGGTGAACAAGGAAGCTTCCTCCTATTTAAATAAGGATATGGACAACACAGGAACTATGACACAGCCCAGAGATCAGCAAAATCTGAAGACTGGACTATTTTAGTTTAGTAAAGGTGGGAAAACAAGGATTTTTTTTTTTTTGTTTTTTTCACAAAGAGATAAAAAATAGATACAGTAACAAACAGTAAATGCTTTAAATCGGCTAGCGCACTTGAGTGTGTAGCCTATCAGTTAATTTAAGCAAAAAACAAACTTTTAAAGTGCAAAACAGTTCAGAAACAAACAGAAATACAGTGAATCAACTTGCAGAGCTAATTTAGTACTAAAAATTCGCTTTTTAGGCAAAATACAGCAGTCGAAAATAGAAAGCCAGAAAAAATACTTATAACTCAATGGAAAGTCACTCTTCCACTCTCTGCTGCCTGTAGAACTCTGCAGGACACCACGAGGAGCTGTGCTGAGTCATATACAAGTGCAAAAGCAGGCTTTATAGCAGGGGGTTAGAAAGAGTTAGGAAATGGCCCAAAACGGCCAATAAACTACAAGTTTCTGGGCTGGAACCACTCCTTTAGGGACAGATAGGCTGCTCAGTGCTCCCCCCTCCCACTGGTAAACAAGGAAGCTTCCTCCTATCCAAATAAGGATATGGACAACGCAAAGCAGTTCAGAAACAAACAGAAATACAGTGAATCAACTTGCAGAGCTAATTTAGTACTAAAAATTCACTTTTTAGGCAAAATACAGCAGTCGAAAATAGAAAGCCAGAAAAAATACTTAATTTCGGAAATACAATTTAATAATAAAATATATTCTAAAACTGAGGATGTTCTTAATATCTTTGAAAAAATATATACTAATATTTATGATGGACAAAAGGATATGACCCCTAACAGAAATTATGAACAATTTGTACAGTCAATTAAGTTTCCAACAATAGGAGAGGACATTCAAAATGACTTGATTAAACCGATATCTGAAGAAGAAATAGTATATATAATGCAGCATATGAAATCACCAGGTCCTGATGGCTTGACAGTGGAGTTTTATAAAACGTTTACAGATATTTTCGGTAAGATACTTTCAGTTGTGTTTAACTACATAATTAGGAATAAAATTAATGATCCTCATCTTAACGCCTCAAAAACTATTTTTATACATAAAGCCAATTCAGACCCTCAAAATCCGGATAATTATAGACCAATATCATTAATAAATGTAGATATGAAAATTCTAACCTCTATTATAGCATCTAGACTGAAAAGAATCATGACTCATATCATTTCCAAAGAACAGGCTGGTTTTATGGCAGGTAGACAAACCAGTGATAATACACTTACATTACATACTATGTTAGAGCATGCTAAGCAAAATAATTTAAATATTTATGCCCTTATAATTGATGCCCAGAAAGCCTTTGATAGGGTTGATACAAATTTCTTGTTTGATCTTTTACCGTATTTTAATATATCACATGAGTTTGTTCAAATGTTACAAATATTATATAGTAATCCCTATACTACATTGTATATTAATAAAAACTTCTCTAAAAGAATACAGATTAAGACTGGAACACACCAGGGTTGCCCTTTGTCCCCTTTATTATTTAATATCTATCTTGAACCATTGTTTTTATATATTAAACAAAATGTTTATCATAATGTCCCAATAATTTATGGAACTAAAATATTAATGGCAGCTCGCTGACGATCTTAGCATTTATTGTGCATCTCCATTATCAGACACTGAAAAATTGTTGAAGGCTGTTGATGATTTCTCAAAAGTGTCTAACTATAAAATTAACTTGAAAAAAAACAATATCTTCCCTTTAAAGACATCTAAACCCTTTTTGTTACTGCCCTTAGTGGGACAGGTATCATTTAAAGAAAGTATTAAATATCTAGGTATTGAGTTCTCTACAGATAATAAAGACTTTTACAATAATAATATAAAAGCAATCTGGGAACAAATAATTTCTGATTTTGGGAGATGGAAAAATTTACGACTGCCAATATTAGCAAAAGTTTCAATTATCAAAATGAACATATTACCACGGTTACTGTATATTTTTAGATCAGCCCATCTATTACTTTTGAAGACGTTTTTTAAACAGATTCATAAAGAATTGGCTAAATTCATTTGGGAACCAAAGAAAACCAGGATATCTTATGATAAATTAATGACCCCAAAAAATAGAGGAGGACTGGAATTACCTAATTTTGAAATGTATTATTTAATTGTAAACTCCAATAGAATTTTAAGAATTGCCAATTATGATATAAATAATACTAAATGGACACCACCTTGGGTAGTTTTGAATTATAAATATATTCTAAAGTTAAATATTAATCTTAAAGCAATACTTTTTTTGGGTAAGGATACGTTGAAACTATATGGGATTATTGAACACATCAAAACAAACATATTTTCTTTACATAACTTATTTCAATCATTAGATCTGGTTCAACATATGATGGTTTTTCAACCCTTTCATAAGAATCCGAATTTAAAATTGAATAATCAACTAATTGATCTTAAAAAGTTTCCATTAATAGCCAATCTAACTTTGATTGATATATATAAACATCTTGACAGTTCGGCCAACAAAATATGACAAGAACTTAATTTACCTAAAAATTATCTAGTTATTCTGAGACAAATTAGAGAACTCACTATAAGTTATTTTAAACATTTTAAACCAGAAGAAGAGGCTGTAAATAGATGCCCTTTGTTGTGGCAAGCTCTCCAACAGGATATTAAATATATCACAACAGCAAATCAATTAATTAAAGAATTTAAATTTCATGATAAAATTTTGTTATCAAACTATTGGGAAGAGAAAATTTTACTGACAGATAGAATTAATATGTTAAAAGCAATTGACTTGACCATCAAATCTACTTCTCTTCAAAAATTAATATATACCCAGTTGATGATTTGGAACAATGCATATTATACACGCCTTGCCCTGCATAAATTTAATCCTAAAAATTCCCCAACTTGTCCATATTGTAAAAATCAAACAGCTGATCTTCTTCATATTTTCTGGAGTTGTAAATGTATTTTCAAACTTTGGAATTCCCTTAAGATTCAACTTCAGAAGGTGGGTTACCAAAGTACAACGTTATCATGGAAATTTATGATTCTGCATATTCCCCCGAAAGAGATCCCTAAATCACAAATTATTATATATATTAATATTTTTTATTAATGAAGCTTTATATAGCTACAAATTGGTTAGACCCATCTAAAACTTCATGGCAAAACTTTAGAGTTCTAGCGACAAAACATATATTGGCTCATAAACTACTGTTAAACCCACATAATAAGAATGTTAACAATCCAAAAATTTGGGAACAGATTTTTAATATTATACTAGCATAGTATTTTCAACTTGGAAATAAATAATTATTTATGTGTGTGGGGAGAATTTCGTAATGAACTGTCTATTACTTGCATTTGCTCTTATGTTTTTTTTATATTTAAATGTGTTACATGGAAGCATTCTTGTAAATACTGCATATAGGGTGTGGTTATTAGTGATATTAGATAATGGTTTTTGTTTTGTGAATATATGTTATTTTTGTTCTTCATTGTGTATGAAAATAATATAATAATAAATATTTATTATGGAAAAAATAAAAAATACTTATAACTCAATGGAAAGTCACTCTTCCACTCTCTGCTGCTTGTAGAACTCTGCAGGACACCACGAGGAGCTGTGCTGAGTCGTATACCTTGAAATAACATGGTACTCTGTGTCCACATATCTTCAGTTTGTCCAGGACACGAAGCAAGCAGGCAATTATTGGTACAAAACATATCCAAAGGTTTATAAAGTGCAGAAGTTGTGACATTTGCTATAACATGAAATCACATCCTACAGATATAGTCAGTGCTCCTTTTGGTATCCATGGAAACAGCCATAGAGTGTTGTGTTCATTGCCTGTTTCTTAGGTAGAGTGCTACACTGATGATTCCATATTCTTCGATGTAAGTAAAGCTCATTAATAATGTAAGACATGACACTTACACAGAGTCATGGGATGACTCAGGTGCTATTCCTTGTAGCATCATATTGTGTGCTTTATGACTGTTGAGGTTGTTCTTTGTACACAGACTGTATCTTTATAAGGAATGTATGTAAGCAGTGTACCTAATTCTTAACTGTTTGTGTACACAGTCCTTGACTTGTAGTAACAGTACTCCTCTCTGTGCATGAACATTTTGTTTTTGTATATGTGTACATACTCTATCTGTATATAACTAATTTGCAGAATCTGTATGCATCCATGTCTTTGCTAATGTCACGTAAGTATACAATTGCTTGCCAACATGAAGCAATGGTTTATAAGGAAGTTAAATGTTCGCAGATCAGTTGATATGATTGCTGAACAGCATGAGCATCTGAAGGCTCTTATTTATTTGGACTGACTACTTGAATATCACAGTATGTGTTTACCATTAACAGTTTATAATAACATACCATGTAAGTAATGTAGAGGGCTCTCCATTCATGGACATGACATATGTCATGGTTGCTTCTAGTATGTGCATTGCCATGTGGTATCAAGGAATGTATTTTGGATGTGGTTCACAGTTGTTCTCAGATGGTTTTGATATAATATTGCACCATATGATACTAACTACATTTAAATACATCACCTTATAAGTTGCAGCAGCTGTTAGACTCTGTCAGGGCAACATTAGTGCATCTGAGAATGAGGTACTGAGAGAGCTAATCCTGCATCTGAGAATGAGGTGCTGAGAGAGCTAATCCATCATTATGACTTGGTTATACTGGACCATGGTGGTAAGCATGGCCACAGGAGTCAACTTTGGAAGGACACAGTCCATCAAGTAAATATGGCTGGTTGCCATGTAACATAGTGAAGCCCAGCCTCATTGTGGCACAAATATGCATTGCTGGGTGTGGGGATGTATAAGGGAAATTGAAGCTGCAAAGCAAGAGAAGGCATGGGTAGTGGTTCCCCCACCATTGATTGACACTGAGGACTTTTCTGCTCTCCTTGAGTGACTAGACTTCCAACTTCAGGATCTCTGGCCTTAGAGGTTTCACTGATGAGACATTAGTGTGTGATATATCATGTGTACTGTGTTCTGCAGTGGATGTATTATGTGAAGTGTGCTTGTGTTTGGGAGGTCTCTGATGTTTAGGTAAGCTTCTTGTAAGGACCTCTGCATATGTAGGTTTATGTGTTGTTGGTTTGGTAGGTGCCGGAGGTGAGATGTGCATGCTGACAACCTGCTTAGTATCAGATGGACTGACTGGTGAGTAAGAGAGCTTGGATTCTAGGCTCTTAATAAAGATGCACCTCTCACATAATGAATTTGTGTGGACTAGAAGAAGTGGGTTGTCCATGTACATGAGGCAATTGCTACATTGCCTCAGGATGCCCATGTCGACCAGGCTGGCTGGAGAAACTGTGGGAAATTGTCCATCTATAATGCTAGGTAAATTGATGTGGTCAGAAAGGGAGAGGACAGGAAGGAACAGATAAAGTAGAGGACAGGAGAAGTCGACAAAAAATATGAAGGGCTAGTGGAAGGATCTATGTTGGTACCTCAGGAGCCACGCTGAATGTATCACCTGTCAGTGAGGGACAATCACAAATACTCACTGACAGAAGACCATCGGTCATAAAAGTCAGGAACTTGTTCAGTATGTGAGATGCAGCAGTCACAAACCCCCTGACTTTGTTGCCCATATTGTGTTAAAATGTCCCAGAAGAAAGTATGACTCGCAGTAGGCAAACCTTTCTATTTGGTAGGATAATGATTTCTCGCAGACTGCGTAGAATCATGCGTGTTATGCATGAGTCAAACATTGTTTGTACCTGTTCTCTCTGTAGCCACTGTCAGTTCATAACATTCTCATCACACAGCTGCTGCAACAAGAGCTGCTGAAGATGCCCAGAAATATATTGACTTGCTGCAGAGTGCACAGCAATTGCTGACAGTTTCAGTGCCATAGCTTTCACTTCCACATTTTATGAGTGTTGCAATAGGTCAGTAATTTATAGAATCACAAGGAGTCACCAACGTATTGCAGAATGATAGCACCTTTCTTCATTTGCCTAGTTCACTGGTTGTAGATCTTTTGGATTTGCCAATAATTTCATGGTAGTGCAGTGCTAGAAGTGTAAATTGTTTGGGAATCATGCTTATTGTGCCCATAGAAAAATAGCAAGTGCAAAATATGTAATGTAAGCTTTAAAAAAAAAAAAAAAACTAAGACATCATTGTAAGTGAAAAAGCTTTGAGTCTGGTGAAGCTGAACAGCTTCAACATTATTATTAACCTAATAGTCTAATGGTTGCATTTGTTTTTACATTATTTGCAATCCATTTAAATTAGGGATTTTTTTGCATATTTTGCCCAGAGAAATTCAGGGTATTTGTATAAAAAAGAGCATTTATTTTGTGGACTATTGCATACTGATATGCTTGTAGTACCCTGCTTTTGCTTTAAATTGTTCGCATTAGTTTAAGAAAAATGAAAAATGACTTTTTGGCATTTTGCTTATTTATAACAAACCCAAGGATTCAGAAATGCCAAGCATGTGACCACAGCCATGCCAGCACTATTTACATTGCATGCACGACAAGCCTCAGTGCTAATTACACATGCTTGTGGGCAGGCCAATGTGCACTGTGAGCAGCTCCGTATCACAACCACAGAACAGGCCTGCAACCGCATCATGTTAGGTCATCTTATGGCCAGAGGTAAGTACAACCAGCTGAGATAAACAATGAAAGTGCACAAGCACCTCTGGTATTCATCGTAGGATTGTATGCACAAACGAGAAAGTAACCTTGACAATACTGATTATATATATATATATATATATATATATATATATATATATATATATATATATATATATATGGTATACATACATTGGATCGGCCTTTTGACCCATGGTAGCACTTGTTTAGGTGGTAGAGCGGTTGGAAATGTCAGATTCGTTGTTATGTACGACATTCTGACAGTTCGGCAAGGAGAAATGCAGTAATAACACTCGGCGTTATACCTGATCGAGGAAAGTTAGCTCGATCAAATGAATATATATATATATATATGTGCAGAGAAATATGCAATGAAAAGCAAAATGTCATTTCACTATAGTGACAAAATCCACAGAGATGGACAGAAAAAATGCAAAGGGAATTGCTCAACAAAGCATGGTGGTATAATGGGAAACCTAGACAGGAGAGGCAGTATGCAATAAAGTAACATGATGTACTGATCTACACCAGTCCTGTCAATATCACAGTGTGAATCATTTCAGTCCATAGCCAGTATCCAGATTCCCTAGCAGGGAAAACACTGAAGAAGTAATAAAATACACATATTAGGGAAATATAGCACATGTGCAGACTGACAGCAAGAAAAGAAAGATAAGCCTCGAGCCCAGTATTAGCAAGGGGAGCCACTGAAGCAGTCAGACTAAAAAGCTGTTATAAAACACACGTCAATGAATGAATGCACAGAGCACAAACAAAAAAAAAAAACACACAACAAATCTCCAGGGGAGTCAAAACCCCCAACCACTGCAAAGACACAATAAAAATAATAGCATGATACACTAAGCCATCAAAGGAGTTAGAGATGTGCAGTGATGCTTAAATCATTTATATGACTGACTAGTACATGAATAAGAATTTTTCTTCATTTTGCCATAGGGCATGGGGTAACATTTCTTTGTGGTCACATATGGCTATCGATGTTGCCCTCTGCCAACTATCATGCAATGTATGACCACAGAAAGATGATTTGGAATTATAAGGCTTTTGTGGGCATGTATGTACTGTGTCTATCTAATTTTTGACCATATAAGTTAGAAATGGGTATATGGGACAGAGATGAAAAGGAGAAAAAGTGCCAGGCTCCTTGACATAATTTATAACTTGATGATAAAAGCATGCAGAACTATACCTGACTATACTGAAATCTATTTGAACCCATCACTGTGTCTCAATGATTCCCAACTAGGCATGTAGCTAGGTAATAGGAATGTTTCATGGTAAGGGACAAAAACTCAAAAGCAAACTGCAGAGGAATGGCATACAACTGCAACTGAAAATCAAATGCTGGGAAAACAAATTCCACCCTCGAAGATTAGAACTCATCCAAAAATGAAAAAAAATGTACACACATCATCCAGTGTGTGGTTCTCCAGGAGCACCGGACTCCCAAAAAAAAAAACCCAAAATGATGGAAATGATTTTAGAACAACTATTAACTTTAGGTTAACCCGGCTGTGATTTGATGATGCACATCAACAATCAACTCATTTGCAAGACTTTTGTCAACATAGTTAGCGCCTGTTTCTCTCTAGTGATATATTGCCATTGATGTTGCTCTCTGCCAACTGTCTCACAAAGCATAACCATAAAAAGATGATTTTGTATCATAACACCTTTGTAGGTACGTGTGTGGTGTGTTTTTTTTATTTTGACCATATTATAGGTTGGAAATGGGAGTGTAGGATAAAGATGAAAAATGGAAGCAATCAGAGGTAGAACACAAGGTGGCAGAATACAAAAAAAGCAGGATGGAAGTGGGTTAGGAGAATAAGTTTTTAGGTTTAATCATGGTTGCATTAGTCAAATATCCAGGAAGGGGGTACATTGAAATTACTGGGATGGCAAATATATTTTGCCATGAGAACAGAACTCCCTTTTAGGTGAGCAAATAATTCCTTTAAGGGTTAGTAGGTGACAGATGTGGTAGAAATTGTGAGGCTGATCCAGGCTCTGCATGCTGAAGTATGTGAGTGTTTAACCAATATTTATGATTCATTAGCTTGACTGAATCATACATTCAACTGTGCAGTGTCTTCTTTGGGTTGTCTGTCAGGGACATCCTGATGGGATGTCAGTCACTGTCAGATTGCACACCAGTATTTAGTCTAGGTCATAGTACAGCCAGGACAGCTCCTGCCATAGCCACTTACCATGGGTGAGGGTATGAACACGAAGCTGAACCCTCTGTCATACGTGCCCTGGACCTGTCTAGCAGGTCAAGGAGATCTGCTGTCTGCTGAAAGAAGGCTGACCACAGCTCCCACCAGACACATCTCTCTCACCAGCACATCTCACTCATCCATGCATGTTAATAAATGCCATCACCCATCACCATTTCCAACCACTCTGTGTGAAGAACAAGGTGTGAGCCAGTAACACTGGGCCAGTAATCTCCTCCACTGAATCACACCCACTGAGGAAGAGAGGGCCTCAACTGAAATACACACAAGTACATTCAGATGCAGATGCTTTGTGTTCCTGCCCCAAGTAGCTGACCCACACACTTCACACAGTTTTGACTTCACACACACACACACACACACACACACACACACACACACACACACACACACACACACACACACACACACACACACACACACATCTGCCTGGGAAAGGCTGGCATAGAATGCCAGCTCTACTAGCTTTGCCCACACTATAAGGTAGTTTGACTGCCACCAGTCAGTTACTATAAGGCTCTTAAAAGGGTACCCAATTATACTTACTGAAGTTAATACAAATGGTGATGTTGTGCTTTGTCATATCCAAGTTTCCCTCTAGGAGCGAGAAGCTATTCTCTCTCTCTCACACAGACAATGTATCTCTCCCATTCAAAACTGTGGATAACATCTTTATGGCTTAACCCATAAAGTAGTTGGGTGGATTAAGATTAAACTCTTCACTTATAGTATATGCTGTTACAATGTATATATTTAAACAGTTAAATAATGCATGTACATCTGTTTTTCTTCCAGCAGTGCACACTGTTGATATATTTTAACAGAAGCAAACCTCACAAACATTTTGCAATACATCTGTACAAATCAGTTTGTTATACAAATGAGATATAATTATTTATTAATTCCAAATAGCTGTGCTGGCATAAAGTCATCATTCTCATATCTACTTACTTTTCCTGGGCTGGCTGTACCTCCTGTGGCCTCAACCTGTATCAGATATCAGATATCAGCTTCTGGAACATCACTTATCCAATGGCAAAAAGAAACTCTATCAGGTTGCTAAGCAAAGACAGAAGATAAAGAAGAAGAAGATCAAACAGATAGTACAGGATGCCATGCCATGCACTACACCAGTCCCAGTCCACAGAACATCAAAGGCAGAACGAAGGACTACCTCCAGCAGAAGGAAAAAAAAAAACAGAAGCTTATACTATACAAAATATACATACCCAATGAAAGAAGAAGAGGAACCCCACTTAGAAAAAGTAATAACACTAAATAAAATGAATTCAGAAAAAGCAACAGGCTCAGATGAAGTAATGGCAGATATGGCCAAGATGTTGGGTGAGTTATGGAAAGAATGAGGGTTCTCACAGTAGTATGGAGCGAAATACATATCCCAGATGACTGGTAAATAAGCATTCTAATGCCAGTGTACAGTAACAAAGGGGGCATTCACAACTGTGGGCAGTTTAGAAGTATCATACCTGTTGGCTGCATGAAAGTTCTGGAGAGGGTGATTGCTAAATGAATATACAGAGAAATAGAAAGTAAGAGGCAAGATGAGCAGTTCAGATTCAGATCAGGACACAACACAATCAACCTGATGTTTGCAGTGAGACAGATAGTTGAAAAGAAGCAAGATATAAGGACAGAGCCCATCTCATATTCCCAGACTAGGAGAAATCATGTTGCAAGGTCCCATGAAAGCTGATTTTGGGCAGTTCTGCAAGGGTTTGATGTCCCAGAAATATTGGTAGAATTAGTACAGGCTATGTACAAAGACCCAATTACACAAATATGAACAGTGTTAGGATCATAGAGTGGTTCTCAACAGGGAGTGGGTGTGCTTCACAGTTTGGCTCTGATCCCACTACTGTTCATGCTGGACATGGACTACATTAGCAAACAGGCTGCAGGGGACAGATCAACAAAGCTGCTGTATCCAGATGATGTGGCATTACAGGCAGACTCTGAGCAAGAACTTCAGCAAAAGAATGTAAACGTGAAGGTAAAATGGATGTAACTGTGCACAGATAAGACAGTTGTAATGGTAGCAAATGAGCGAAATCAGAAGAAGCTGAAAAACTAAGGCAGAAGAGAAAATAGTGGAACAGATTAACAGCTTCAAGTATATGGGAGGGGTGGTTGAGTAGAAGGAAAGTCTGAATGAAGAGGTCAAAGCTAGAATCACAGGATCTGCAGCCAACTGGCACACAGTATCAGGATCATAGGATCATAGGACCATAGGAACTTACTAGGCTATTGGTCCTGAGGCCCTTAGAAGCCTAGCTAAGACTTTAGCGCATGTTCCAACAAGTAAGCACCCAATGCCCTTGTCCAGCAGGGACACAGGTGAAATCCCAGTGGTGTATTTTCTGTTCCCCATCCAGTTACCCAGATTATGCTTAAAAAGGATTAATGAGGTATTCTGCTTGATGTGGAGAGGGAGTCTATTCCATACAAGGGGAAGTCTCTGGGACACAAATGTGTGGTGCCAACAAGTCTTACTGATGTCACAGACCAGGCTAAGGTCACACATGTGGGTTACTGGAGTGGAACTTGACTTGGAGATATGCAGCAGTCCCATCAAGGTGGGGTCTGAGATTACTTTGTATGGCAGACAGTGGTCAGCTCTCAGGAGTCTGTATGACACTGAGTAGAGGGACAGGGCTTTTAGCCTATCTATGTAGGGTAGATGTTTGAGGCCCTGGATTCTCCTGATGAGGAACCTCTGTGGTCTCTCCAGCTGCTGCATGTGCTTTGTGAGGTACATGCCAAAAATGGCATTGTACTCAATAATGGGTCTTATAAGGGAAGAATACAGGGATGTTATCACCTCTTTGTCTCTGAATGAGATACCCTTACTAATGAGGTGGACCATGTAGAAAGCTTTCTGTACAACGGAAGCAATGTGGTGGTCAAAAGTCAGTTTGCTATCACCCTGGAAGCCTATAGATAAGGGGAGGAGAATAGGTGATGGGGATGTCCTGATTTACTGATGGTGGACAGAGGGATGAAGTTTTCACTGATCCTGTCTGCCAGCAGGTTGGCTATATCTATGGCATTTGTGTATGTGGTGTCCTTGACCACCAGTTCTGACCAGATCTGGGTGGTTCCTTTGTGATTGCAGACATATGTGAAGAAGGCCTTATGACTGTCTTTAGCAGATGTGGCCAGTGTGGACTCAAAGTTTGCTTTGGAGGATTTCACTAGTGCTCTTATTTGCTTGTTCAGGCTAAGGAGAGATTGCTTCCAATTAGGAAAATGCTCCTTCTTGGTCCTGGACAGCAATTTTTTTTCCTTTTATTACAGAGTTTATTTATTGCAGACGTCCACCAGACAGGTTTACTCTTCCTTGAGGAGGAGGATTTTGTCCTGTCATGTATTCCAGATTCCATGCAGCTATAGAAATGCTCGTATAGTACTTTGATGTAGGTTTGGACATATGTGCCAGTTCCTATGGACAGGGAAGGGGCTGTGAAATTGTTTATACCTTTCCTCAGGAGGTTGTAATCAGCTTTGGAGAAGGTTTTTTGTTTAACCCTAGCTGGGGTGGGGTTGGAGAAGATGGTGACTTCGAAAATGACCTCTTTGCGGTTGGATTTTACCAGGGAGGATGACACTGCAGGGATGCTGCAGTGGTCACTCATGTTGATTAGTACCAAGTCCAAGATATTATCACCTCTTGTGGGGGTGTCAATCAGCTGGTCCAAGGCATTTGCATTGACAAAATCAAGGAATCTCTGGGCATTTGTGTTTTGGCATGAGTAGTTCTTCCAATCTATGGTTGGATAGTTAAAGTCTCCCAGGATCAGGGTAAAAGGTTGAATCCTAATAGATTTAAAGAGGCCCAGATAGGTGGAGTGGGCATCTTGAGTCAAAGCTGGGGGCCTGTAGCTAGCTATGATTTGAATATGGGTCTTGTCAATGGTTAACTGCACCTGGAGTGCCTCCTGTGCATCATACTGTTTGACCAGCCTGGAGGTGTATTGCAACTCCACCTCCTTTTGATTTGCTGCCCATGGTTTGGGGTCTGAATGTATGATAGGAAGAGTAACCAGGTATGGCTAGGGTGCTCTCTGCAGCTTTGAACCATGTTTCTGTGACTGCAAAAATGTCAGCATCTTCCAGGGTTAAGAATGCTTGCAATGAGTGCAGTTTCATGTTTAGACTGCTAGCATTTAGCAGCATGACCTTTAATTTGCATTTTGATGAAATTTTCATGTTGGTAGTTTTGATATCATGGCATTGCCTAAAAAAGGCACTATGGGGAGGCAAAAGCCTTTGCCAGATGCCTGAAGCCCAAGGGAGACAGATGCAGCCCATCTCTGGTAAAACACTGTGGTCTGTCGATCATGTCTTCCCAGACTGTCAGGTACTGGATCTTCTTGGAATGACACTAGAAACTAAGCCAATTGTTAAAGTCAATAATTTTCTGTTTGTATTGAGGCATCATTCTGGGTGATGGTAGAATGCTGCTTAAGGCTGGGAACATAGGAACATACCTGCCTGGGACACATATTCAGTGAGCTCGATCATGTATCTTCTCATATGGTCCATGGAGGTATATCTCAAGTCATTCACACCATCATGGACTATGACAGAGTCATAACAGTACCTGTTGTTGAGAGACTTGAGTGCATGGGTGATATGGTGGATTCTGTCACCTGACAAACAACTAACTGTGACTTTCCCCTTATCCAGCCTGGTTAGGAGCATGTCTGTGTGTCTCACAATGGAGTCTCCTATGACTAATATGTTGCACTTATGTTTAGGCCTTAGTGGCTGTGAGACACAGGTGTGTAGACTATGTGTGGTGTGGTAGGCAGTGGAGTTCGCATGTGTTTTTGCCTCAGAGGTCTCTTTTGTTTGGGTATGTTTTTGTTGAGGACCTCTGCATATTTGTGTGTGTGTGTGTGTGTGTGTGTGTGTGTGTGTGTGTGTGTGTGTGTGTGTGTGTGTGTGTGTGTGTGTGTGTGTGTGTGTGTAGGTGTGGGTGGTGTTTGAGGTGTGGTGTTTATGTTGACAACCTTTGCAGTGCCATATATACTGGCTTGTGAGGGAAAGAGCATAGACTCTAGGTTCTTAATGTAATTGCATCTCTCACAAATTGTGTTTCTGGATGGTAGTAGTAGAGGTTGTCCGTGTACGAGGAAGTTGCTACAGTGTCTCAGGATGCCCATATCAACCAGACTGGCAGCAGAAACCGTAGGGAATTGTTCATCTATATTTGTCAGAATCTGAGGGAGAGAGGTCAGAGACAGCTAAGGGGGGTAAAGGGTGGAAGGTCAGGAGGAGTACTATTAGTTGATCACACAAGTGCTACTAAGGGAAAATGTGTAGCTGGAATAACTCACAGTGGGTTAAAAACAGTGCAGCTGTGGTGCATGATGTACAAACAAGCCCAAACTAGCTCAAACATGGTGTTTAAATACCACAAAAATAGAATACTCCAGTAATTCAGAAATCTAGCCTTTTTGCCCAGAAATGTGCTAAAGATGAAGAACTACACTGTTGGGATGCAGCTGTATCTAAGGGAAAAATTGTCAAAATTATCTGTCCAGCTGTGACACACAATTGCGTGGCAGTCAATGGTGCTGGGCGATGAGCAAATAAGCAGAAACCCACTCATGGGTTGGGGATTAAATACCAGAAGGTTAAAACCTAAAGCAACTTTAAAAAAGCTAAAAAAAAATCAGTGAGGTGCTTACTCCAAGCCGTAGACCAGCCAACCTTTACCAGCCAGGGACCAGTCAGCGCAATCCTCTCACTAGAGTGCAGAAGGGCCCATTCTAATTCAAGATGGCCTGGAAAATGTGCTATGAACAAATAACCACTAACCAGAAACAGCAGCCCTGAGTCTGGACTATGCTACAGTTACTAGCTACACTATTTTAGGCAGAAAACACTACAGAAATGTCTGCCACAGCAGAAAAATAGCAGTGAGACACTAAATAAATGTTTTAAACAGAAAAAGAACAAGGAGACTCGAGAATGCTTTTAACTACAAACAAATCAGTTGCATGATACACTTCTTGGCCGGAAACTCAAAACAAACAAACAGATGCTTAACAAGTGGAGAAAATTTCCAGTTAATACCGTTCAAACAGTGAAAATGGCTAAAAAGCTTTACAAACAGTGAAAACTGTAACTAAAATGATTTAACAGGCCCAGTAAGGCAGACAGTTGCAGTACAACAGTGCAGTTTGTTTATGGTAATAAAATACAGTAAATAAGTTGGCAGCAGGCAATAAAAAGTACAGAAAATGTTAAGAAGAAGCAATAAATAGAAAATAAGCAAGAAAGCAGGCACCTTATGGTTTTTAGAAAGCTTAGAAACCTCTAGTCATCTGAAATCTCAGCACAGAGTTGTGGCTGTGCCCCTGCTCTGTTCAGCTCAGTATGAACAAGCAGAGGAAATGTGTGACAGAAAAATGTGAAAGAAGCAGAAAAGTGAGGTGTAAAAAATTGTGGTGATACCAGTAATTCTGTATGATACAGAAATCTGGGCAGTGAAGACAGAGCAATCAAAGAAGCTAGAGGTGATGGAGATGACGTGCTTGAGATGGGTGGTAGGCTACACACTGTGGAACAGATGAAGAAATGAGGACATTGGAGCAGAAGCCTGAGTAGCTCCAATTGCAGTGACTGTCAAAAAAAACAGTTTACAGTACTTTGGCACATATGCAGAAAAGCAGAAGACAATCTGGTGAAGAAGATTTGGTTCCAGAAGATTTGGTTCAGATAGGAGGAAGGCAAGAGGGGCGGCCATGGTGGTGCAGTGGTTAGCGTTGCCACCTCACAGCAAAAGGTTCTCTGGTTCGATTCTCAGCTGGGGTGCTTTCTGTGTGGAGTCTGCATGTCCTCCCTGTGGTCGCGTGGGTTTCCTCTGGGTGCCCCGGTTTCCTCCCACATCCCAAAGACATGCAGTAGGTGGATTGGGCACTCTAAATTGGCCCTAGGTGTGAGTGTGTGCATGTGAGTGCCTTCTGTGGAAGGTTGGGTGCCAGGCTGGCAACTCAACACCGTAAAACTCCACTGCCAATCATGAGTGGACAGATGATCCACTGTGGTGACCCCTAACCGGGAAAAGCTGGAAGAAGAAGGAGGAGGAGGAAGGCAAGAGAAAATGAAGATGTACAGTAAACAGACGGCTTGACTGTGTGAGACAAGCCCTGTGACTGTTACACATGACTGCCAAAGAAGGTAGTAGGAGAGTGGAATTAAATCAAGAGAGATGGCGGCAGTTGATGCAACACCCTGACCCCATCGAAAAAAAAGGGGCAGGGGTTGATGATGACTATTTTAACATTAAAAAAATATAGAAAAATGGATAACTGAAATATGTGGAACACTTGTTTAAGCGTCAGATGAAATACCTTGTACTTTCAGATACGGAAAAGTAGCTAGTGACTCAGAGTTTCACAATTCATCATGAAACTTGTTCCCTAAACCTCCAACACAGGATTTTTCAGGTACCACATACACCACAACCCCATGTACTCCACATATATATTACCCTTTTATAAATATAAGCTACAGCAGAGTACTGATTACATTCCCTACATGTTACTGATGACCACTACCGATAATTACAAAAAATAATCAGCTCTGAGAATGCCTGTATCATACGTAGATTACTCTGTACAGTTGTGGACACCTGCCCTTCACAAAGATATAGATAAGACACAGCAAGAGTATTCAGAAGAATGTAGCAGAACAGTGCCTGGTCTACAGCAGAAACCATAGTAAAATAAACTTAAATTTTTAAATCACATAACCTTTAAGGCATGAGTGGGATCAACAGGTATTTTGCAAACATATATGTATATTGTAAGGACTCAATAGAATCTGTGATGTTGATGTTCCAAAAACAGAAAAGAACAATGTATGACAAGTGGAAATATAGTATTCTGTGAGAGGTAAAACAAATTTGGAGGGGATAAAGCAATAAGACTGGCTAAAAAGTAAAACATCTCATATGAGACGGTAATAAAAAATAAGCAGCTGATTAAGATGAGTCTGAAGTTTAGTACGTTAGGTAATAAGCAATGCAGACAGATCTACTATTCTGTTACTCAACCTAGGTCACCAGTGAAACAGATGGACTTGTGTTTGTTTCCACATCACCAATGGGATAGTCTTGGCAGCAACCTAGACATACAGTGCAGTCGTTATTAACCACCCATACACAAATATCCACACACACACATATACACACACACACACACACACACACACACACACACACACACACACACACACACACACACACACACATATCAGAGGATTATTTCAAAATTATTGTTATTAACAAAGCTTGGGAAATAATGCACATTAAATTTACAAATTTTCAGAAGTTTTTCAGTTATCAGCACAACAGATTTGGAGGGGGCCTACTGGTCTTGTTATGCACTACTTTTTCACAAATTTGATATGTTCGGATGCCAACTCAGAAATTTTGCCTCTTGACATGGTTAGTATTTGTAACTGGGGCTGTTCTAAGCTTGCTGTTTTTTTATGGAAGCCCAGATTCAGTAGTAAACAGCTTAAATGTTTGGGTTATTTAGCTAAAGTGGTAAGAACTTAGTTGTGTTGAGCAAGTTTAATTATCCCAGTATTGTCTAGGATATTTACAGGTTCATAGATACTAAGCATGCTGTCTAGAAGACCACTGAGAAGTCTAGCCTAATTTCCCAATAGTACTGTTTTGTTGAGTGACTTGCTCAGTCATACTGCAGGTAAATGGAGGTTGAGAGAATCAAACCCCAGACTGCAGGAAGAAGCTTATTAAAAGCTCATAGTCTTCACTCTCTACACTACCTCCTGCCACTGTGCAGCAATTTATTGATCCTCTTTGTGATGCTGTTTCAGTTCAACTGCTTTATGAGCCAGGTAGAGATTATCACATTTTAGAGTTTTAGTATTAACAACTAAATAAGGTCATATATCAGATGTGATAGCTACTGAACCATTGGATGACTCAGCTCATGAAGTGCTGACCTTCACACTATATTTCTGTGTTTCATGCTTGATTAACATTAGAATTTATGACTGTATTACGGTAGATTTTCAGGCACATATAAAAGTGTCTTACCATTGTGTAGTGCATGAAGTAGACATCTCGTGGTTGAGACACTTTTAAAACTTGTTCAATTACATGGAGTATTCCCACTTCTCTAAGGTACATTCAGCTTGGAGTTAGTATATATTAAGTAGCGGGAATGTGAGGAGTGCAGCCTACCACATCTGTGGGTGCAGCAAGGGCTTACTTTGCTGAAAAAGATACATTTTTGTTTGTAACAGCAAGGTTCTTACTTTGCTTCTACATTCTGGGGGAATGCATTTACTTATTGAAGTTTCAAAAATCACGTTGAAGAGTCTCAAAATTCTGATATGGCACATTTCAATAGTAGCAATAATACTTTTCTGTGTGCGTACAACAGATCTTTATTTCATCACTAGTTCTGCATTCCAGGTTCCTTAAGGAGTCAGTCTGCAAATATCCGTCTTCATTTAATTAAGGATTGAACTAGTTTGGTCTTTGTTCTCCTGTTTGTTAGCTGGGTAACATTCCTTGGAAATAACTGTCTGTTTTCAGCTATGGCCTAGGAACTTCATTCTACTTAAATGTTTGCTCGTAAGTGTACAAGATGCAGGTGGCAAGTACTTGCAACTAACCTCATGTATGCAAGATACATTGACTTGTAGCTTATCATCTTGAGGAGTTTAGTCTCAAGATGTATCAGAGGCAAGAAAAAATATGTTTCATTGCTATATTACTAACAGAAGCATGCAATTACTACTGATAGAGTCTGTAGTGCAACCGGCATACAAATAATGCACCCTTAGCAGGGTGCTGTCCCATTAACGGTGACTTTGGGCTATACACCACCTCTCTGTCTACCTGATCCAGCATATCAGCTGTACTGCTGTCAGCCATAGAGGCATTTGCATATTTTTATTGCAGTAGCTTCAATGCTAAACAATAAGGCGATTTTTTTTTTTTGTCAATTGTTCTGCAGAGAACATTTCTACCATCAGTCATCTCACATAAAACTCTCCAGTGACCTATACTGACAGAAAGGAACCACATGTAGTGAGAAAAGAGAAAACTTTTTAATATTTAGAAGACAACAAAGCAAGGTTCTGATGTACCTTTCAAAGAAAAACTTGGAAAGAGATTAAAGCAAACCTTAAAGTAAGAAGGTAATTTAATTATTCAAAATCATATATCTGCACTAACTAGTAAGATGCACCTAGACTCTGTGTCACAAGGAATATTTTTCGTTATGCACTATTTAAATTTACTTAAATACATTACATTACTATGAAATTCAATAGATTGTCATTAGAATCCCCTGGTGAAGTGAATATTCACCCTGCCTAGTTTGTCCTGGTTCTTATTTTGCATTAATTATAACATTCCTGAATGCATATTTTAATAACTACATGATTCTATACATGAAAACTAGACCAGAAATAGCTTGCATACAGTAATTTGTTAGACTGATGTCCTAAAAAACGCATTTTGTTATAACATTTTTTCTCATTATGCCAATGAACAGTACTGCTTTGCAGTTTAGAACACATTTGCAGAGAGAACATTAAAAGCATTTTTAAAATCCATACAGTCTGTATGGAAATAACGTATTTCCTGTCTCAAGAGATGTGACTTTAAGACAGCAACCATCCTTCAGATTAGATGACTTTCTAAATAAGAAACTAAATTTGTTCCCCGTGATCATTAATACATCTGAGACATTAATTAGAACTGACCAGTTTTAATGACTTATGGTCCTAGTCAACCTGCAGTGTCATTGAGTTCAGTGACAAAGATGACAGGAAAATTCACATCTCTGTGGTTACTCCTTCCATAAATATTCTTAATATTTCTGTCCTTCAAAGATGTGATTTTATGAATGAGTCTATTGCCTTGCATATAACACCTTCATGTAATGCTCCAGCTCCAATAAATAATCTTTTTCTGAGCGCTTCTGACAGAATGATTTAAACTACCCGATCAGTTAAGATTCAACAAAAGCCTGCTTTAAGTATTTATGTGTGAGCTGAAGGAGAAATGAGAGAAAACAGGGGAACCTGGAGATAAGTTGTCACATTTCCCTGAGGTCTCAGGAGAAACATCCTTCAAAGAGCTGATTTTATGAATTAGGCCAAATGACATTAAGTTAAAGTGGGAAAAAAAACTTTTCTTCTTGGGAAGGCTAGTAGATACAAGAAACAGGCTTCAAGTAGAAGTGTAAATACACATCTTTAAGGGCATTAGAGGGAAGTCAAAACTGCATGATAACCAAAGTATCTTTATATTATAAGGTTTAGCAACTAAACTTAGAGTTTGCTCTGCACTTGTATATCAGATGACGCAAAATGCAGTTCATTGTTACTCTTGAAATGGTCTCTGCATTGAGAAACAACTCTGCAGTGTGTACTTTCTTCACTTATTGTATCTTGCTAACCCTGAGCATCCCACGGGAATGGAACTCTTTTAATGCAGATGTCTGAAGTGGAATAAAGGGAACGTGACTAGGACATCAGTGGAAATCTTGACCCTAAGCCTCACATTACCAACTGTCATCTTTAACACCTGAATTGCTTTTAAATGAGATGGATAGTGCCTTAGTTTAATATATCATCTGTAAGGTGGAACACTCATTTTGTAACTCAGTTTAAAATCTGAATCTGTAAGGTGGCACTTCCCTTACGGGGTATCTCATCTAAAAGAAGGCACCTCAGGAGCACACCCCCCCCCCCAAGTCACGAGCACTGGAATTAAAATCTAAACACCAGATATGGGAAAGGAAACCCCAACCTTATAAGCAGTTTGTGAATGAAGGCAAAAATGCTAGCTGCCTAACCATTGACACTTTCTGACATGATCTTGTAATACAATGTTCTGTTTCACACAGTGAGGGTCTGTTTATACCACATTTTATGATTACTGCAGTAGCACTCAGAACATTCCACACAGATTTGTAATGGGATTTTGTCCCCTGCAGGAAGCTGCCTACATAGTACACTAACGATGTGTGAAGAGTCTCTCAAGTAACATACATCAGAGACATGTACTGAGATTTTTGTGGCTGTAGGACTCAGCCTGCATAATACATCCATGAGGAGTGCAATAAATCTCAGAAAAACATACAACACTGACATGTAGCAAGATTTTGTGCCCTGCAGAATGCAGTTTGCACAATACATCCACGAGGCATGGCAGTAACTCTCAGACAAAATATGCATCACAGGCGTGTACTGAGATTTAGTGGCTGCAAGATACAACCAGCGCAATACATCCACGACACTGACATGTAAGTGTCACATTAACACAGTAATACAAATGGTATTACAGAACTGCAGTTTGTAGATATTTTTAATGAACTATCTTGCCTTATAGAGAGAAGCATCACAGGTGTATGCATAAACTGCATTTACATGCACACTAAACATGTTCCCACAGTGCTAACAATTTCACATTAGCTCACACAGCAGTATGATGTAAAAGATGAAGAGGAATACAGAGGCATAGGACAAATAAAGTCTACCAAAGCCAAATTTGTGGTAAAGTTGGCCTCCCACGCCAAGGACAACTACTAGACATTCTTAAGTTAGGTCCACAACCTTAAAAGCAATATACAATTGTGTGCAGAGCTCATTGTTATTGGAGCTATCTAAACTGAGCCAGAAGGTATAGCAAACCTACTGACCAACAACTTCAGCTCCAACTTTACTCCTCTCTCCCCCTCAACCTTCCATCAGGAAATACCATTAAATAAAACTCCCCCTACTATCACTTGGGAACAGGTCCATAATTCTCTCTCTAAGGCCAAGAACACTGCATCGATGGGACCAGACAATATTCTAGGATGCTTTCTAAACATCATGAAACTTGACCTATCAGGGCCCCTGAAATTGCTATTTAACTGTAGCCTCCAAAAAGGGTTTGTGCCTCAGGAATGGAGAATGGCAACAGTCATCCCTCTGCACAAAGGTGGGTCATCTACAGACCCTGGAAACTACAAACCCATAAGTCTCACTAGTCTCATATGCAAAATCATGTAAAAAATTAGTATATGATCAAACCACCAGACACTGGAACCTGGTGGACTTCTTTGAGAAAGTCACCAAAGCAATGGATGACAGAAAAAACAGTTTATACCATCTACCTTGACCTTGACCTAGCCAAGGTATTTAACAGAATACACCACTCAGGCACTTTTGAAAAACTCGACATTAAGTCTTATGTCACCCGATGGATAGCCTCCTGGCTCACAGACAGGACCCAGGAAGTTAGAACTGGGGAGTCCACCTCTACAAAGAGCCAGTCACAAGTGGAGTCCATCAAGGATTTGGTCCTGGAACTGCTCCTTTTTGGCATTTATTTCTCTGAAGTCAAGGCTAATGTCAATGGCTTCTGGCTGAGTAAATCTGAATCCGCCACAAAAACAAATGTTCTCCAGGAAGGTCTGACACAGACAAATAACTGGTGTCAGAGCCATGGACTAAAACTAAATGCCAATAAATGCATACTAGTATCCTTCAGGAAGTCATCCACCCCTGGTAACTATCATATTGACAACATACTCCTAAAAGCTGACCAAGTAGTCAGGGACTTGGGGGGACACACATAAACAGTAATCTAGCCTTTGACCATCGCATGTCTATGGTAGTGAGGAAATTATTCTATATTGTGCAACTTATAAACAAAGATATGGCATCTAGGTCCAAGGAGGTCATTGTTCCACTGTATTTGGCATTCTTTAGACCTATCTTTGAGTACAATGCCCCCTTTGTTATGTACCTAATCAGGCACATCCAACATTTGGGATGTCCACAGATGTTCCTCACCAAAAGAATATAGAGTATAAGTAACATGTCCTGTGCAGACTACCTCAAGGCCCTATGCCTATATTCTTTCTCCTAAAGGCTATTGAGGGAAGATCTATACCTGGCATACAAAGCATTGTTGGACCCCACCCTGCTGGACCTCATTCATATCTGCAAAACAAACAGTACCAGAATTAAAGACTTAAACCTTGCCTATGATATATATAGGACCTGCTGGAGAGGCAGGTATGTATCCCATAGACTACCCCTTCTCTGGAGCAGGCTCCCTATCCATATGCAGCAGAGTTCCTCCCTAACCCAATTCAAGTGTAACTTGGACAACTGGATGGGGACAGATAATTCATCCCTGGTTTGGCACCTAATTCTCTAATGGACACAGGCAGTCTGTAAATGGTTCCTGTCCCAGTGCCTGCTTGTAAATGGTTCATCTTCCAAATCCCTGATTACATTATCAAGGGTAGCAGAACTTGTCAGATATTTGGGATGCATGGCTAGGCTTAAAAAGGCCTTTGTGGTTGTTAGCCTAGTACACACCTATGAACTTATGAAAGATCAGAGAAGGGTTCACTGAAATATCCAAAAGCACAGAGAAAAATTAAGCAATTTTTATGTTTGCACTGTTAAAACAGAAAAGATGCAGCTGACTGAGTTCATACAGGAGGAAAACAAGAAATATCTGATACAGAAATATGTGCATCAGAAACAGTAAATTAATAAATTAATAATATGGAATGGGAAAGGGTGAAGCATGCTGAAAGTATTATAAGCTCAAATAATGTCAGAACTTCAGCAATATAGCTTCTACTTAGAATTTGTGTAGAATAGCAGACATAAATCTATAAGGTGATGCGTTCTTTTTTAATGTGCAAGACAAATGTGAAGAGGTTTCACATCACTTTTTGGTTTGAATAGTGTGAATGACTTACCATTGTGTTCTGGTTTGTGCAGTTATGCTGTGTGATAGATGGGGAGGAGGGTGATATGATGCCTCAAGGACAGGTTGATAATTCTTCCAAATGAGAGATGGTGAAAGATTTGCTTTCCAGTGAAACTGTGGCATCTTTGGTTTGTGCTCTTTACCTGTCAGAACTCATTACCACTGCTCTAAATGACAGGGTGTTAAATGCAATCCACAGTAACAGAACTTGACTCACATTCCTATGGATGAGAAATTCAGGAAAAATTACCCAGAAAAATCTCACAACAGTCATACCACTAGATGTAATTGATAGTTTTTATAATAGTCGCAATGATAACAAGCCTAACAGATCTGGTACAAGAAGTTCAACAACTATAGCTATAGAGATCATAGCCACTGACATAATGGCAACTAACATAGGTTTTATTTATTTTATTTAACATTTGTTTACCGGGAAAGTCCGACTTGGAACTAAGCCAATTTTTAGCGGAGGCCTGGGGAGAAATGCTCCAGACACATGTCTGTAATATGGGAGAAAACTGGAGCACCTGGAGGAAAAACACACAAATGCAGGGAGGACATGCAGACTCCACACAAAAGGCACTCCAGTCGAGAATCGAACCGGAGAACCTCTTGCTGTGAGGTGATAACGCTACTGCTGCAAAACTGTGCCATGCGTTTTAAAGTGCTAAATAAAACTACAGTGCTAAACATCTGACTGTACTCTGATAATGTACATGTGTCTCATCCATTGCCATCTGCAACTTTTATGGCATTACATTCACAGTGTTTCACAAGCACTTTTCTCCTTAAAATAGGTACATGATTGAAAGGCTGACAAATTCTTTAGTTGAGCATTTTTTTCAGAAACATTTACATAACTTACTTAAATAATACACTTGAGGTGTGTGAATGCGAATGAATGCTGTGATTAGAGGCAGATCACATACCAGGCTTTAATACAGCTGTTAGTATAACAACCATTTTGAAAAAGAAACAAATGGTTTTAAAATATTTTTTTAAATAATTCCTAGATTATTTAGAAAAGATATGGTAGTTATTGCTTTTCTCATGTTTTTATATATATTTTTATACATATATTTATATGTATTTTATTTTTATTAATGTGCATTTATTTTTTAATGCCTCATTGCCTTATGTAGAAGTTCTAATTAATTATTTTATTGGCTGTGTCACATGATTTTTGCTTTTAATTATTTAAATGGGAGTGCAGTAACCAACTATTGTATGTACACGCTGCAGAAGGGTTATTCCCAAAAGCTTTGTGGATTCTGAATAAATGTTGTGGATTTTTTTAATACTCAGCGTGTCCGTAAATTGGAGTTTTACTTTTGCTGTTTTCTCTTTTGGTTCTCCAAGAACAGTTAACCTTAGCGCTGGTCCCTTTGTGTGTGTACATTTACATAAATAATTAGGTTACAATTCACTGAATGCCATCTTATTCAACAAAAGAGTGAAAAAAAACACATTTCAGTAATACTTTGTAACTTGCATAGTGTTTGTGAAATTAACATCTCCTTCAGATCTCTTATGAATCATATGCAGTATGTGACTGCCTATCAATAATATTTCAGTAGCCAGTTGACTTAAAATACATTGATACTCAATCCATGAAAAGCCACTGTGGGACAGAGGAGAGCATATTGCAATTATATTAGCATTCTGCACAATACAGAATATATTAAGACTTAAAATTCACAGTCATTTGCTGGGATCAGCCAAGCTTGAGTCAAAGCTGTTCAAGTGGAATAGCTGGAGTTGGCCTATTCTCATATTTCACTGCTTGTTTCTCAATTGAGCATTATTGTATGTGCTCACATGATAGTAAGGTATGGGTGGTCCAGGGTCAGTGCACTTTGGAGAAAGACATGTGTTACATTGCCTCTTCCTGGTTACTCTTTTTCCAAGGTGCCAAGCCAAGACTCAGATCAATAAAGGAAGGGCTATTAGGGGTGTGGGAGCTTGCCTACTGAAAAAAAAAATATCACACTACCTCAATGAATGATGAGTTAAGTGTATGCATTACAGGAATGTGTGTACTGAAGTTGTGTATTAGCTGCCAAACCAAAGCACTACGATATGAGCTCAGATGAGGTGTGCAGACAAATAATTATGATTTATAATGCAGGTGACTCTCTATACTCAAATAGTGCAGTGAAGCTATGGAATCACATCCCAGTACCACTGAAATCCATTCTGAATGCAAATTCATTCAAAACATAAATAAAACTTCACCTATCAAATCACTGGATCTGCTCCTGTGTATCTCCACGACAAATGCTACTGTTATCTGCAGCTTGAAATGTTGTCAAACCATTTCTCTTTATTCAGAATCCTATACCCCACAACCTGTCTTCGCAATAACCAAATAGTTTCACTAGCATCTCCTAGCCATATACTCCTAATATAACATTTAGGATAGCCATATGTATAATTACATATGAACTTACTTTATACACCACCTCTTAAGTACAATATTACCATTTTTTGCACAACCTAGTTCCATCCATCTCCTCTGTTTCCTTGAATTCCTAACCACTTATCATATGATGTATTATCTTTTTGACAAACCCATTAACAAACCTCTTCAAATCCTCAATGTTCAACATCTACTAATGCATAAAAATCTTTTATACTGTAATAGTTTGCTTTTATGTAATATGAATGTAATCTGATTAGCAAAGTAATGTGTAATTCCTAATGTATATTATTTAATGTCTGTTCATGTATATTAACAAGCTAGATTCCGAAAAGGCATCATCAACAATGTCCAGTACAGGGGAATAGCTAAAGGCCTGTGTTGGGGCAGGAGTAAGAAATCCCTAAGCCTCTTTTTTAGAGCCAGAGTAATCCTGGCTTTCCCAGCAAAAATGCTCCCTAAGAGTATGCAAGGTTTAACCAAACAGAAATACTCTGCAGGGGAAGCAGAGGGAATACAGTCCTCTGCATCAGAATCCTCATAGGTAGATAAGTGTAAATCCTGGTCATCAGAGGAAACAGAAATTTCAAAATCCTGATCAGAAGAGTCATAAGTAAACTCAGTCCTAGGTCTCTTAGAGGGAGAAGGTTGGCTTCCCCTGATTAAAGTAATATGGTAATACATCAAGGTCACCACTATGCCCACACTGCAAGGACCAGACAGCCGACCTATTGCATGTATTTTGGAGTTGCAAATGTGTGTACAAATTATGGAATTCTCTCAAAGTACAATTACAAAAGATGGGCTACCAAACTTCAACATTAACATGGGAATTTGCCTTATTACACATTCTTCAAACTAACATTCCCAAAAAACAAGCAGATACACTCTTAATAATTTTTCTACTAATGAAATTATATATAGCTCTCAAATGGCTAGATCTGTTGAATATATCTTGGGAGGGTTTTAAACAAATAGCCATAAAACATCTCTTAGCTCACAAAATAGTAACGGATAAAAGAAACCAAAACATGAATTCCAGAGAAATCTGGGAACAAACCTTTAATATAATATTAGCATAGTCAACCACATAGCAACTTAAGAATACACCTTAATGGAATCTAGAAACTCATACAGGATTTAACAGACTAATCATAGTTTGGGTATTAAGATTGTATGTGTTATTTTGTATAACAATTGAGCTAATGGTAAAAGCATCTGTGTAAATAGTGTAAATAATTGTGTTGTATGACCTACACCTTATGGTAATAACACTAATGTATAACATACTCCTATGGTCATGTTGTAAAGATCGAATTGTTTTTTGTGTCATATATAATTGTAAAAGAAAAAGAAAAAATATTGAAAAAAAATATTTGTAATGTGTTGGTGCTTTTCTCCCAAGGCCAGTGCTGAAAAAGTTTTTTGACTAAACCCATTAAGATAAATGCACTAAACAAAAGCAAAATAAAATGTAATAATAAATAAATAAAATAAATTTCCATGTCTGTTTGAATTTGGAGAAAACCAAAGACTTACTACTGCATTACATGAGATGAAAGCTTAGATAGTGGTAAAGAAATCTGCCACAGTAGTTTCTGTCTAAGTTGCACCACTTGAGAGATACAGAATGTGTTTCATGACTGCAGTTAATCCAATATTCATATTTTTTATATTTATGTATCTTTTTTAATGAAGTAAACCTCCAGACACTGGACCCAACCCAGTTCGGTTTCGTCAAGGGCAGATCATGCCTACTCAACCTGCTCGACTTCTTCGAGAAGGTCGCCAAAGCAATGGATGAGGGCAAAGTCATTCACACTGCCTACCTTGACCTGGCCAAGGCATTTGACACAATATCCCACTCAGGTACTGTTGACAAACTCAAGAGGTTATGTACAAACCCGTATGTCACCCAGTGGATAGCCAACTGACTCACAGACAGGACTCAGGAAGTTAGAATTGGGGAGTCCACCTCTACAAAGAGGCTAGTCACAACTGGAGTCCCTCAGGGATCAGTCCTTGGACCACTTCTTTTTGGCATTTACTTCTCAGAAGTCAAGGCCAATGTCAATGGCTGACTAAATTTGCAGTTGATTGCAAATTAGGAGCTGTCATTGAATCTCACACTGACACAAATGTTCTCCAGGAGGGGCTGACACAGACAAACAACTAGTGGCAGAGCCATGGACTAAAACTAAATGCCAAGAAATGCATAATAGTATCCTTTGGGAAGTCATCCATCCCTGGTAACAATCATATTGACAAAACACCCCTTAGAGCTGACCCAGTAGTCAGGGACTTCGAGACACACATAGATAGTAATCTAGCCTTTGATCATCACATGTCTACAGTGGTGAGGAAATCATTCTGTCTTGAGCAACTTATAAACAAAGGTATGGTATCTAAGTCCAAGGAGGTCATTGTTCCACAGTATTTTGCATTCATCAGACCTATCATTGAGTACAATGCCCTCTTTGGTATGTACCTAGCCAGGTATATCCAACAACTGGAACATCCACAGAGGTTCCTCACTAAAAGAATACAGGGTGTAAGTAATATGTCTTATGCAGACCGCCTCAAGGCCCTATCCCTGTATTCTGCTTCCTACAGGTTTTTGAGGGGAGATCTATGCCTGGCATACAGAGCATTATCAGACCCCACTCTGATGGACCTCCTGCATATCCACAAAACAAACAGCACCAGTATTACCCATTCTAAAGACCTAAACATTGCCTGTGATATAAATGGGACATGCTGGAGAGATAAGTATGTATCCCACAGACTACCCCGTCTATGGAACAGGCTCCCCATCTATGTGAAGGAGAATTCCTCCCTAACCCAATTCAAGTGCAACTTGGACAATTAGATGGGAAACCGGAAATTCATCCCTGGTTTAGCATCTATGTCTCTAATGGGCAGTCTAATGTCTAATGGACAGAGGTAACCTGTAAATGGTTCATCTCCCAGGCTCATGCTTACACTTATCAAGGGTATCAGAACTTGTCAGAGATTTGGGATGCATGGGTAGGCTTAAAAAAGCCTTTGTAATCGTTAGCCTAGTAAACACCTATGAACCTATGTGTGCTTTAAGCCAGCTGGCTGGTTTCATTCCCTTGGTAAGGAAAATGTGGTTGGGTCTAGTCTGTAATGGAACATACAAAACTTTACAGAAAAATGTAACTTGCATGTTAATGACTAGGAAAAACAAACCGAGTTCAATATCTGATTTTTTGAGCAGCATATTTATAAACTTGGGTTCGTGTTGAGCAACTTTTCTGTTAGAGGACACAATCTCCAAAAAGCAAATCATTTTAGGATTTTTTAATTATTCTTGTTTACCTGAGGCATGCTTTTATAACTTGATTTTGTGACAGAAATCTGATTATTCATAATTACATAAAAGCAACAGAGTCTCAACTTGTAGAGGTTTTTCAGGGACAAGTTTGTTCTTTCCTTCTTTCTTTCTTTGTTGCTGGAGTAAGCCCCCTAGAAAAAAAATTCCTTTTCAGGGGTGACCCAGAAGCACTATCTGGTTAAGTGACTTCCTTAGAGTCACACAGCTTATTAACACCTTAGAGCTTTAGACATCTGTACTAACTGCCATACATCAGTGAGGAAAATGACTGATGTCATAAATGATATATGACGCAGCCCATGTGCATAAATAACTACATAGCTATGATTGTAAATTAGGTAGTTTTCCTTCATCCCTCCTTCACTTCTTTCTCCTCATTAGACTAAGATTGTTGTACTGTTACTAGCAGTAACATCAAATATATATATATATATATATATATATATATATATATATATATATATATATATATATATATATATATATTCCATTTCAGGCACTTACATGTAACTGTTTCAGTTTTGAAAACATTTCAGAATGAAAAGTCTTCTACAGAATGCTGAAACAATTAGTAGGTTCCCCAATGTGAAAGCTCAAGCATGCAGAGCTTGTGAAGTTTAACAATGCTTTTAGTACTGAGAGGACAATCTTGTTCTTCTTTTGGCTTTTCCTGGTTAGGGGCCACCACAGCGGATCACCTGTCCGCTCATGATTGGCAGTGGAGTTTTACAGTGTGGAGTTGCCAGCCCGGCGCCCAACCGTCCACTGAAGATACACAAACACACACACACACACACATACACACACACACACACACATGCACGCACGCACACGCGCACGCACTCACGCCTAGGGCCAATTTAGAGTGTCCAATCCACCTACAGCATGTTGGGGACAATAACACTTTGTATTTTTATGCAGGTTCAATTTTTTATCATGTAGATGTGGGATGGAAGACTTTATAAGTGAGGATCAAAATGACTGGAATTCAGATACAGCAGCCATAGCTTTTTACTCTCACTTTAGAAATTATTTTAAAACCAAAATGATTATAACAGGTTCATTTCAAAACAGCATTCAGCTTTACTAAAGGTTGCAAGAAATGCAGACGATATTGTATCTAATGCATAACATACAGCATGTGAAAACAAGAGATGACCATCATGGGATCTGCTTCTTTTAGGTATAGAAAAGTATGGGTTTAAGAGGAGATCTTGACTTTTGAATCTTACGGCATCTTTGCTGACAACAGCAGCACTTGAAGGGTTAGCAATGCATACTGTTTATTGTGCCATTGCTAAGGCTTTTGACATTACTCCCTGTGAGGGAATACTTGACTAATTTCAAGCACTACATTTTAATCCATATATAAATCAGGGGCTGAAACCTTGTTAGCCAACAGATTAAAACAGGTCAGAGTGTTGTTACCTGACAGTCCCATTTGGATTACCGGTAGTGTCCCACAATGCTCTATACTATGATTACTTCATTTTGGAATGATTATCTCAGATACAAAAGTGGGAAATGAGTTATAGATAACTGTATATGCAGATGACTGCAAACTAGGTAACATACTTTAATAAAAGACACTGAAGCTCACCAAGATGGTCTGCAAAAATACTTGGTATAGTAGTCTGAGCTCTCATTTAATGTCAGGCAAATGTAGTAACACAAGACCTGGCAAAAAAGAAATAAATTATAATTACAAAGTGAATTATCAAATCATAAAAAAATAAGAAAAGAATTACTGATCTAGTGAATAATAACAAGTATCAGTTTAAGCCACCTAAAACAGCTTAAAAAGAATACAATGATTTTGTTACTAGAAAATTATGCAGTTAGACAAACTGAACTATTCAGAAATGCTTTAGGACCTGTCATTATATTCTCTTACTTCTGGATGACCTCTGGCTGATCTATAAGGCAAGGTCTAATACAATACAAATTGCACCACTAGGATGACTAATGCCAGACTGGGGAACTATAATAATAAAAATACATATCAATATCAGGGAAAACACATGACAGATACACTGCACAACACCTTCAAGATTAGGAAATAAACTCCCAGTTTCAGTCAGAAGACACTTAAAAATAATCTTCAAGGATATATATAGGAATTGTAAGATACCGGGATGGATTTATGGCAATCAGACTTCTTGAAGGCCAGTAGGCTGTAAGCTTCCTAGTGAACCCATGCTGTAAGCTTCCTAGTGAACCCATTAACTTATCTAATGGGAAACAAACCAAAATTGTATTGAGAGAGGAGTTCTAAATAGTTGCAGGAAGTGGTGTCAGCTGAAGAGTCTATTTACATTCTTACCCCCCCCCCCAAAGAAGTTATGCTAATAGTGAGTTCAGAAGGTACTTTACTAAGTCAGATAATGTCATCACTGTCATTTACCAGAATGAACATGAAGTGTACCCTGTCTCACTTCCTAATCTCTGGTGTGGAGTCCAGATTAGAGTGGATCATGAGTTTGAGAAGAAGCCACGGCATGGTTGTTCCACACCTATAGCATCAAACACAGCATCTACAGCATCAAATATCCTTGCTTTTGCTACCAGACAATGAATCATGATGCATTATGAGCCTAGTATACTGCAATGCCCATCACCAATATATATCACAATATTTATATTGATGTGTACATATGGGTTGATAAACAAAAACCGAAACAAACAAACAAAAAAAAGAAAACAATACTGCAAGGTGAAATTCACTGTTTTTTGAGAGTTTCTGCAGTAAATCTCCTTCATTTGCATTTGCCACACAGGGTATTATTTTTGTTTCAGTTGAAAGGCTTTACTTTTTATATGCACCTGTTTCAATCGATATTGCTGACACTGGATTTTTATTTGCTGTAAGGTGGGAGCCATGCATCAGAAGGCCTTCACACATGCAGACACACACACACACACACATGCATGCACACACACACACACACACACACACACACACACACACACACACACACACACACACACACACGTGATAATGGGATGCAGACAATTTTCGCACTACCTACCATTTAAAAGTCATTGTTAAAGATCAGGTATTTAAATAATGTTGCCAAGAAGTGTATCATTTCCATTATGTGTTGTTCAGGTTTGTACAGAAACATAAGTATCGAACACATAAACAGCTATGTACAAAGTGATGACTGAGAGTGAACCAGTAACTGGAAGATCACCAGCCTAATAACCTGGGGTGGTAGAAATGTATTACCTTGCAGCAGAAAAAAAGCTGTAGTGTTGGATAATATTATCATCCTTTCCTGTAAATTAATATGTGTGCAGGTGTAAAACTGTGTGTGTGTATATATGTGTGCGCGTAACAATTTAGTCAATGTACAGTTACTGTGGGCTAGATAGCACTGGCATGCACTGTGACTCAGACACAGTGGTGAAAAGGGGTCTTTGGAACAAGGCCAAAGGCTCTTCTCAGTAGAATGCTCAGTGTGAAGCCTATTTGTTGGTGTGGATGACAAAGACCCATAAACAGGTCAACAGTGCATATTTCCTGCATGCTCTTATGGACAGGCTGCACTTAGGAAGTTGTTCAGTGATTCCTATTTCTGTGCCTTGTTCATATTTTAAGCTGCTTAACTACAGTGTTATGACTGGAGACTGTAAAATTTTAAGATTTTTTGATTTAGAGATTAATTTAGTGGATTTTACCATTCAGTTTGTACTTTTCTGACATTACTAACATTATATTGAGAAATTGGAACATTTTTAATGTGGGCCATGAATACTTGGGTTTAGTAGGTGATGAACCTGGAATTGTGTACAAGAAGGATATGAGTATCAAGGTGTTGCTTGAGAGACCTTGTACTAAAATAAAAAAGGGAAGCATGAAAAAAATGTGGATGCTGTAATCAATGCAGACATATATTAGAACAGGGTTCTGTGTACCTCAAGGGTTTGGTACTATTAGACCTATATTTAACTACTATTGCTTTACTAAAGGTGTGGTTTATGTTACTGTTTGTCAGGTATGTGAAAGTTTTTATATAGGTAAAAAAATCAGGAAAGCACTAAGAAATAGAGTTTATCAGCACATCTATGACATTAAGACTAAAGTAGAGAGTAATACATTGTACAAACATATTAAGAAATTCCCACAACATTTTTTAGATTTTTTGTTGTCGATCATGTGGATTTAGGTTTTGGGGGGGGCTACTGATGACTTTTGGAATATTAAGAGCTCAAATGGCAGATCAGAACCAATGCCTCTGAACCCCCTGAACTTAATGATCAAGTGTCACTAAGTACAGTACTGAAGCTAAAGGCTGCTTATTTTTTATAAGATATAAAAAAATGTTATATGATTTTAGAAATGCTTATATGTTTCCTAAAATGTTTAATGGTACCTGGTTGGATTATTTGGTATTGTATTTGTTTGATGACTGGTTGATTGATTAAATGATTTCAATTATGTTGCTTGAAATAACAGTATTTAAGTTGTAACTCTTGAGTGTTTTTTATTCTGAGGAAGTCCAATATACTGGGCCAAAAGTGCTTAATAAATGTATTTACTTGACATTGGTGGGATAGTTTCTCCGTTTCCATTCCTGTTCAAGGTTCTTATTGGTTTTAACTACTAACATGAGCAACTGTCAGGTAATAATGGCAGACGTGTCTTCTGAGCTGCAGAGTAAGTGATGGTGAGATTTAGCAATAGCCTATTAAAATGAAGAATATCCGAGCAGGACATAACCCTATGACTAAGAATATAAACTCAGGCAGCCTTTTAAGTCAGGAATTGAATAGTATACGGAAATAATGCAGACTCATGTCAAGAACTGTTTTTTGATGGAAAATTTGCTTGAGGTCTATATACAGGAGAATAGGTGATGCTTCAGGATAAATGAGTCGCTCTTTTCTCCGTCAGAATATAGCAGATAAGTGAGCTTCACTTAAGTTTTTTAAAACCTGCAGGAGTTAAACTAAAAATATGTGGTTTAGTTTGCAATATGTGTGAGCTTGCCACCTTTTTCTGCGAAATGTACATAAACTTTGTAACCCAGCTTGTAAGTTCCTTCTGTTAGAACTATAAAAATTCTACATAGGATATGTAAATCTGATTATTCTGCCATGTGTTTGCAATATGCCTTTGACAGGAAGACAAAGGATCATAAAAGAGAAACTAGGTAATATTGTTGATGAGATAGTCAAGGCCAAGTAACATACTCATTTGTATATAAATGTAACAATCTCCTAAGCTGCATCTTTGATCTTATAGAACTATATAAACTAAACTGCTAAGAAAACAAAGAGAACAGTTGAGAAGGAGTGTTGGAGCATATAATATACAGATGTGACTTTGTTTCTTTACATTTTACCTCTCTCTATGATATGTTCTGAAAATTAATCCAGATTAGTTAAAGTATTACATTTTTCAGTAAGAGACAGAAGAAAATGTTTAAATATAAACTGATGTTTTTACTTAGTGAGATCTGTTCGTTCAAAATAATTATTTTGTTGCTTCATAGTGCAATTTCACATCTCGCTCTGTCTCTATATATATATTTATATATACTTAACTCTTAGGTGTACTACTTAACTAATTATTTCTTTATAAAGTATTTATATTTATTAACTGTTAAAGATATATCTGGCTGATCATCTATTTACCTTTTTATTAGCAGAAAAGAGGCTATTTATTGGAAAATGTTGACAAACTATTGTCATCCAACTCTAAATGGCAGGAATGCTGTGTGATACATTACTATTTGTATTTATATTTTTTATGTCTTATTAACAAGAGTGAAATAGAAACTATGAGGTCCCTGCCATTGTAAGCTATAGCGATGGATGTGTTTACTACCATGAGCCAGGACATCAGTCTTCCCATGAAATGTATATTTGTGTGTGTGTGTGTGTGTGTGTGTGTGTGTGTGTGTGTGTGTGTGTGTGTGTGTGTGTGTGTGTGTGTGTGTGTGTGTGTGTGTGTGTGTGTGTGTGCATACCGTTACTATGGGCATGGGCCAGTGAGCACTGGAAAGAAATAAAACCTAGAGGGAAAGCATATACAGCTGTTTGTCTTGTGAGTTACATATTAGAACAGAAAAATTAAGGAGTCACACAGACATCAGAACAGGTCAGTTAAGGTTAATTATCTGTGAACTGAGGGATGGAGCTAGGAACTAAACCTTCTATTTAATGGGTAAAATTAAACATTTCAAAGTTTTACTGGAAAAGCTCACCAAGACTCTGACACAACTTGCTGTGAGGGAAAGGTTAGCTTTTGATTCCTTGTATTTTGTATTTCTTTATTGCCTTCTTCTATTCTGTATACTGTGATTTGTTTTCTTTAAACTGTGTTTTACTTGTATTCTGTTGTGAATTGCATATTAAAACTTGGAAAGAAACCACAACTGTGTCTCTTGTGAGTCATACAGAATTTTTGCCACCCTCCCATCCTGTTGCTGTTATGTTCTTAAACACAGCTGTCTTTCTAGTTGCCTGTCCCTATGTTAATTTGACCACATATCTCCTTCCTTCTCCCCTTAAACTGATGTTGTAAGCACAAAATTATCATTTTGTGAAATCAGTCCCCTTCAATTATTTAAATGTATTGGTCATCCCATTGTATTCAATACAACCAGAAAATAAAGTGCCCACCCCCTTTCAATCTATCTTGCTATTTTAAAATCAGTGGCTCTCCACTTAGACAGCTGAAACTTTAGATACCCTCTTTTCATATCTAACTGCTTAGTGCACACTGCAGTGTTTATAATATCAGCCCGTTTTTTTCATCTTACCTTAAAACATCTATTGCAAGACCACCAGTTATTGGAGAGCCCACATTCTGCCTCTCAGTAGTCATCTTGGGATTAGTTCTTCTGTTTTCTCCTGGTTAGTGAAGAACCTCACTGACATTATTTCCTGGAGACTGCTGATTACCAGAAATCCTAATATTTGCTATATAGGTGACATTTTGGAATTTGAGCTTATATTCTGCTCCTGATGAGAGGAGGAACAGAGTACATTGTTTCCTGACTGTGTCTGTGCTTAACGTTCCTGATCAGTCTGGTTGCTATTCAAGGCATGTACCAGGAAAAGGCTACATCTAGCCTATAGACCCTTGCATCATTTGGTACAATACTGTGGATCACCAAACAGGCTGTGGCCTGCTTCTCATCTTAGGACTGGTGCTAACGTTTTGCTTCTGGTGAGAAAAGAAGCAAAGGAGCATCATATCCCAGCAGAGTGAAGCTGTTGTGAGACCAGCAATAGTAGTAGCCAACCGGTAGCCATTCATGCGACTTCCCTCTTTTCATCATTCTTGACAATCTAATTCTTTGTTTTCAGCAAGTACTGCTTGACTTGTTTCTAACTTCAGAATATCTACCTAAATACATCATCCTTAAATTTTCAGGGTCTATGTATTAGCTTCCCCTCAAGTGTTTGGCCAAGTTCTACAGACTCAGATACCTTGAGTGACATTTTTCCTGTAAAAGCATCATTGAAATTTCTCCAATACCTAGTTGCACAAAGCAAAACTAGTTTGCAGTGACAAGCACTGTCCCCAGAGTTGCAAACCAAATACTCCTGACATTGCTTTATATTCTCACTCCAGCTATCTAATCAATAAAAATGGTCTGTTGCCATGGATATGAACTTTCCCACTATCTCTGTTACCAGCTTGGTTGATATGGGCATCCTGAGACAATGGAGAAATTGCCTCATGTTTACTGACAACCAGTTAATTCTCAAACAAACTGATATGGTATGTGAGAGATGTACACAAAAGCCAGAAGAAATAGCTGGATTAAACCCACTCAAAGTAATGCAGGCTGCAAATCACCACACAGTTGTAGAATGCAGAATCCACTTTATTAACTTCAGAACATAAAAATCCAAGGATGAGCGCTTTCATCCAGAAAGATCTAGACTTCATCAGACAATTTACCCCACATAATTACTTCCTTTTTATACAGTTCAAACAGGAAGTTCCACCCAGTTATGAACTAATCAGTTATGTCATTAAAAGCACAATATTTACAGTCACTAAATTTAAAAAACAGAAAAAATATACAAACTGAAAAAGTTCATGGAACACACCACCCTAAAAAACACACTATATATAAACACTGCTTCATAAAATGACAATGTACAATAAATATTTAAATATGTTGAATATGTTAAAAAGTACAGTTGTGTACACTTACCATAAATGTAGATGTTTGAGTGTATTCACTGTTGCAGTCATCACACTTGGGTTATCTGCCTGCAGGTAGCCCTTAGTCGGCTCAAATACCAGAGTCATGGGATTTCTGAGTCGACTGCTGTCGCCTCTTCCATGACATCAGGTCGTCAGGGGTATAAAACATGCAGCCAATGCCATTACATCAGTTTTTCTTGCCCCAGATGTCAGGAGCCCTCAAAATAGGAAGCAATCACATGGTGTGGAACACCTCAAGTAAAAAGTAAATATCATTTCCATAAGATATAGCCAAGAAAAGAGGATAGGTAGAAGGTATAGAAAAGACATGGGGCTGGAGGGAGGGTAACCAGGACTGCAACAGTGAATACACTCAAAAATCTACATTTAAGGTAAGTGTACACAACTGTACTATGTTCATCATGTTTCACTGTTGCAGTCATCACACTTGGGTTGATTCCCAAAGTTGAGGAACGGTGAAGGCAGTCAAGAAGTATTAGGGATGGCTAGCAGTTCCTGTAAGACTGCTGTGGTAAATCCAGCTCTGGATTTAGAAAAGATAGGTAAGTGGTAATGCTTGGTGAAGGTGTGTACAGAACTCCAGATTGCAGCTTCCAGGATGTCCCTGGTAGGGATTCCCCTGAGAAATGCTGTAGAGGTTAAGGTAGCCCTAGTGGAATGAGGTCTGATCCCCTGTGGGATAGGTTTTCCATGGTGTTTGTACCAGAAATGGATGCAGTGTGCTATCCATTTAGAAATGGTTTGCTTTGAAATAGCCTTGCCCTTTGCCCCTGTAGCATAGCTGACTAGCAGCTGGTCAGAGTTTCTGAAAGGTTTAGTCCTGTCAAGATAGAACCTGAGCTGTCTGTGCACATCCAAGGAGTGCAGGATCCTTTTCCCTTTATTCTGAGGATTATAAAAAAAAGGTTGGTAAATGGATATATTGGTTTAAAGCCACACTGGATATCACCATGGGCATAAATGATGGGTTAGTCCTGGGGGAAACCCTGTCTGCATGGAAGATAATGAAGGGTTCCACAGCCATAAGAGCCTGTAACTCAGACACTCTTCTTGCTGAAGTGATGGCTAGAAGTAAGGCTGTTTTCCAAGAGAGGAATTTTAACTCTGCTGTAGCAGCAGGCTCAAAAGAGGGAGCGTGAGCTTCACTAGTACAAAGTTAAGGTCCCAGGCAGGAGTGGGAGCTCTCTTTGGGGGTCTTAAATTGTTAGCTTCTCTCAGGACCTGTTTGATCAGATGGTGAGATAAGAGGGGTGGCTCAGTATTGTAATGAGAAGAGATGGTAGAGGCATGAATCTTAATTTATGAGAAGGATAGGCCTTTGTGGAGCAGTTCTGCTAGATAATCTAGGATTTGAGGTAAGGTGGACACGGCTGTGTCCTTTCCTTGAGACTGGCTCCAAGAACAGCATCTTTTCCACTTTTATGAATAGGATTTCCTAGTACTGGGCCTCCTGGCTTCAAGGATAACATCCAGAGCCTGTTTGCTGAGGGTTGCTGGTGATGTATTCAGGGAATAAGCCAGGCTGCCAGGTTCAGGGTTTGCAGATGAGGATGGAAAATCTGCCCCTCCTGCTGGGAGAGCAGAGGGGTCTGATCTAGGTGCCAGGGTGGCACTGCTGTCAGAATGCATGGGAGTGGGTACCAGTGCTGGCGTGGCCAGTCTGGCCAATAAAGATTGTCCTTGGCCTGTCCTGTTTGATCTTGAGTAGTACTTTGGAAAGGAGGGACAGAGGGGGAAAGGCATAGATTGAGAGGTTTTCCCATGTAAACGATAGGGCATCCACTTACCATGCTTGGCTGTGGGGATTTCTGGTGCAAAATTTGCTCAGTTGATGGTTTTGGGGGGAAGCAAAGAGGTCCACCTCTGGTGTCCCCCAACTGTATATTAGAAATCTGAATGAGTTGGGTTCCAGTTTCCACTCGTGTGGGTCCATTAGATTTCTGCTTAAGTCATCTGCCAGTGAATTTTGTTTGCCTGGCAGGAATTGAGCTTGCAGGTGCACTTGATTGCTCAAGGCTGTGTTCCACAGAGCCATGGCTAACCTGCAGAGTGGGTAAAAATGAGTTCCCCCCTGCTTGTTTATGTAGCACATAACTGTGGTGTTGTCTGTCTTTATCAAGAGTTGTCCTGGCAGGATAAGGTATTTGAAGGCTGTCAGTGCATTCTGTACAACTAACATTTCTTTTTGATTGATATGCAAGTGAATTTGTCCTGGGCTCCATTTACCTTGAATGCATTGCCTGCTATGTGTGCTTCCCATGCATAGTCTGATGCGTCTGTTGTCAGGGTTTGGGTGGCAGGGGGAGGGGGGGGTTGAGTGAAAGAAGTCCCTTGTTGTGGTTGCAAGCCTCTGCCCACCAAAGGAACTCTGTCCTTAGGCAAGGCATGATAGGAATCACTGTTTCCAGGTCCTGAGAATGTTAACACCAGAGACTTTTTAAGTACCACTGAAGATACCTCATATGCAGTCTTGCATAAGGAATTAGTAGAATGCATGAGGCCATGAACCCTAGGGCTTGCAGTATTTTTCTTGCAGATAGCTGGGTTTGGGTGGCCTTTAGTTTGAAGTAATTTGTCAAATAAACCTGCTTTTCTGGAGTGAGGAATGCCATCTGGGAAGTTGTGTTCAAGCTTGCTCCCAGGAATACAATCTTTTGGCCAGGTACCAGATGTGATTTTTTTTTTTGTTGATGGTATACCCCAGAGAAGATAGGAGTCTCTTTACAAACATCAGGTGCTGAAGTAGAAATTCCTGACTGTCCGCCTGAATCAGGCAATCATCCAAGTACTGGTAAATTTGAATATTTCTCTGCTTGCAGTATGCAATGGCTGGAACCAGGCACTTTGTGAATACCCTGGGCGCAGTAGATAAGCCAAAGGGAAGTGCAGAGAACTGATAGTGTATAGAGACTGCCCTGAAACGTAGATATTTCCTGCAAGATTCCCTTATGGGGATGTGTAGATAAGCTTCTTTTAAGTCTAGGGTGACTAGCCAGGAGTCCTTGGCTAGCATAGAAAGCAGCTGCATTTTGAATTTTGGTACAACCAGAAAGGTGTTGACAGTTGAAAGATCCAGAATAGGGCACCGAGAGTTCTCTTTTCTGGGCACCAGGAACAGTCTGGAGTAGAAATCCTGTCCCCTTTGCTCTGTTGGAACAGGTTGAATAGCCCTGATACTGAGAAGAGAAAGTACTTGCTTTTGGGCCTCTGCCCACTGGTTTGGAGGAAGTCTGGCAATCCACTTGAGGATGGCAGTGAGTGGAAGTAGAATCTGTATCCCTGGGATACAATGTTTAAGACCCATCGGTCCTGGGTAATATACTCCCAGGTTTTTGCATGCAGGGCAATTTTTCATCCTAGGGGTGCAAGTACTTGGGCATAGCTGGGAAGGATGAAGAACAAGTCATTGTGAACTTTTTCCATAAGGGGCTGGCTTACCACTCACTGCTTTTGAGAAGGGAGCACTCAATTGTTTAGATCTGTGCATACCCTGAGACTGTAGTCTTTGTGGTCTGTTGCCCCTGGGTTTAGACTGAGAAGGTCTGGGAGGGACTGGAAAGGACCAGTTTTTTGAATGCCAATGCCTACTGAATCTAGGTGGCTGTACCTGTAAGAAATCTTTAACAGTTTGCATAGATTTAGCTTTTTCCTCCATCTTTTTAAGAACCTCTTCTGCTTTTGAGCCAAACAAATATTCTTGGTTTAATGGCACATCTAGTAATTTTGCTTTGACATGGACTGACAAGATTTGTTCCTTCAGCCAAGCACGCCTTCTCAGAACAGAGCCATTGACAGTAGCCCTGCAAGATGCTTCTAAGGCATCAAAACCACACTGCAAAGTATGTTTACCAACTTGGTTTGCAGAATGCATTAACTCTTGTAAGTCCTTATTTTCTGCACAATCAGAAATCAACATTTTTTGTTTAATTAGTTCCATAATATGCTGCTGGCACTTCAACATGTGAAACTGGCAATTTAAAGCCCTGCTGGCAAGAGTTGCAGAGGTATATACCTTCTTATCCCATCTGTCCAGAGCCCTAGGATCCCTGTCCAAAGGGGTAGGCTTTTTGACTATAGTAGCCTTAATACCTTTAGGTCCCTGGGAAATGGTCTCTGGATCCGCAGTGGGATTTTTAAAGAAAAATTTGTGAGAGTCAGGTACTCTGTAGTACATGTCAGGCTTTCTTGGAGCTGGTCATAAAGTATCAGGGGTGACACTGGATTCCATGAAGGCATCATCTAAAATATCCAGGACAGGGGGTATAGCTAGAGGCCTATGCTGAGGCAAGTCTAAAAATTCCTTCAGTCTCTTTTTGAACTGTGGGTAGTCCTGGCATTCCCAGCGGAAATGCTCTCTTAGGGTATGCAAGGTTTCACAGAAAGAAAAGTCTTCTGGGGGGGTGAGGCAGAGGGAATGGAATCCTCTGCATCTGAATCCTCATAGGTAGATAAGGGTATGTCCTGGTAATCACAAAGGTCAGAGTCATCGGACTCATGGTCTGTAGAATCAGAAGGAAAATCAATTCTTTGTCTTTTAGAGGGGGAAGGCTGACTTCCCCTAATTAAAGTAATAAGGTCTTCAGCCATTCTAAGCATTTGTTTCTGTGGCATGAGAGCTTGAGAATGTGCTTTGGTCGTCAGTTTCGTAGGCGTAGTGTGAACTCTGGCCCTGAGAAATTCGGTAGTTTTAGTCATTAACGAAGTAGTCAGTTTAATATGAACATTGGAAGGTCTGAATACACCCTCAGAAGCCCGTGCCTGCACAGCAGCTCCAGACCCATCCAAGGTAGAGACATCCACAGGTTCCATAGTCAAAGAAGCATCTTGTGGCATACCAGACTCCAAATGGGTCTCAGTAGAGGCCTGCGAATCTGTAGAAGTGGGTAACAGGGGCTGCGAAAGTGCCTCACTGAGTACCGTTGGACTGGCAACTAGCTTAACGAAAGTGTCATCGGCAGTTTTGGACCTATGCGTTCTGTCTCTGTCTTTACCCTTGCGTTGTTTCGGAAGATCAGTAGTCAGATGGCTTGTCAAAGCAATTTCGGAATACAGAAAATGAGAACGAAGGAATTTAGAGAGAAAAATAGCCCGATGATGAATAGTTTGGCCGTTGAACAAGGCACAAAACCGACAGCGAGGGACATCATGGTCTGGGCCTAAACAGGTGATGCAGTAAGAATGAAAATCTCTGTGAGGTATTTGCTTTCCACAGGCAAGACAATTGGTAACTTTTTCTGACATCGGTTAGAGCAAGAAAAAAGGATCCCCAACGGAAACTTGAAAAACAAAAATTTCAGTTTGCAGCCGACCGGCACTTGCGAACTGCTTCTGCTTCGGGCTCCCACGCGGCAAGAAAAGCTGATGTAATGTTGTCAGCTGCATGTTTTATACCCCTGGTGACCTGACATCATGGAAGAGGTGACAGCATCCAATGCAGAAATCCCAAGACTCTGGTATTCAGGCCAACTGAAGGCTACCTGCAGGCAGATAACCCAAGTGTGATGACTGCAACAGTGAAACATGAAGAGCATCAATAAATATGTGTAATTAAATACTAAAAACTAGATATAGTAGAAAATGTTAAGAGAAATAAATACACATTAACATAATAAATACTGACCATGTGAATTATTTAAAATGTTAAAATACATAATGGAGAAATATGTATGTATATATATATATATATATATATATATTTAGTACTGCAGTGGTGGTGCTGCAGTAGCATTGTCGCCTCACAGTAAGACGTCCTGTTCGATTCTCAGCTAGAGCGTCTTCTGTGTGCAGACATGTGTGAATGGGCGTACCTTCGTTGAAGGTTGTGCATCAGGGCCGGCAACTCAGCAGGTAAAAAATGTACTGCCAATCATTAGCGGACTGGAGTTCCACTGTGGCGACCCCTAACCAGGAAAAGCTGAAAGACACAACAACATATATATATATATATATATATATATATATATATATATATATATATATATATTTATTTATTTATTTATTTTTTTTTTATCTTTCCAACACCTTCAGTTTTAAAATTGGGCTAATGGAAATATGCTCATTCAGGCTTGGCCACTTCCCAGCATTCAAACGTAATTGCCAGTATAATTCTCTTTTCTCAAGTAATAGTGGCCATGCACCACCCCTCATATTGGTACTAATATTATCTATAATAAAAAGTTGAAACTTATGGTCATTGTACTCCAAAACATGTTTGCTCAGATAATGAGTTTCTTTTTTATTCCTTATGTCATATAGGTGTTCGTATATGGGATTTTTTTTAACTTTTTATCAGTCTTGCCTATGCAAAAGCAAGAGCAGGTGGTACACATGGCACAGTAAATCACTTTCTCCGAGTTACAATTATATTTCTGATTGATTCTGGTTTCGATATTATTGATGTCACAAATACTGCCTTCTTTTATCTAACTGCAATAATTACATCTGCCACATTTGTTAATAGAACCTGACCTGTGGTTTGAGTAAGAGTTACTGCTCTCAGATATGTTTTTCATATGCTTGCCTTTCCTATATACCATAATCGGTTGCGGTATTATTAGTGGTCTGATGTTTTTATCATGTCTCAAAATAGACCAGTGTTTTGTTAAGATGTTTCTTAGAATGTAACTATCTTGAGTGAATACAGTGATGAAAGAAGTCTTATAATCATTCTTACTTGCAACAATGTTAGTTTCTTGATTACTAGTGGAAGAACCACTGTCAATCATATTACAAGAAAGTAAAGGTACATAAAACCCACGCTCTCTCTTGTTAACCACCTCAATCATTATACCCCTAACGAACTTACAAGGACAGCCTCTTTTTTGAAACATATTTTTCAAGTTGTCACATTCATCTAAACATTCATCAATACCAGATACCATACGGGCTGCACGCACAAAAACTGTCCCTTAACTATTGCTTTCCTTTGTTTGACTGGGTGTGTGCTAGAAAAATGCAAGAGTGAGTTTGAATACGTGCTTTTCCTAAAGATTTTTGAAACAAACATCTTATTTTCATAATCTTTTTTCCATTAAGATGTCTAAAAAGGAAATTTTGTCAAGGGCTCTGGTGTAGGTGAACTTTAGAAATTCTGTGGTGGTTCCAATATAGTTTATAAAATCATCAATAGTATCAACAGGACCATCCCACAGAACAAACATATCGTCCAAAAACCTGGTGTAAAATTTCATGTGCTTAAAATAACATGCAGGAAAAAGACATTTCTTCTTCCATTGCCTAACTACAATATTTGCATACAGACCACCACATGCAGACCCCATAGCCACCCCTTCTTGTTGTAAGTAAATTTCTATGTTAAACAAAATGAAGTTGTTTTTATGGACAATTTCCATCAGTTGTGAAAAGACCAAAAATCTGGAAGTGTGAGATATCTTTTTCATATAAGAAATCTGTAAACCACTCTAAACCAATTGTGTGAGATATGACTGAATAAAGGTCCTTAATATCGATAGTAATAAAAACAAAAGTGTCCTTGAAAGGTATCTCATCTATAGCTTGTAAGAAGCTCCATGAATCCTTGCAGATATGTGTCTCACTCAATATGTAATCTTTTAACTTGTTGTCTAGATATCTTGCAAGGTGGTGGGTAATGGACCCCTTGGAGTCTGCAATGGGTCACATGGGTGGTTGGTTAAGATTTGTATGCAATTTTGGCAGGCAAACATGAGTTATATTTTAGGTTAGGGAATAGAGAGAAAATTAAGCACATCAATAGAAATTGAACCCCCTATAAATAAATCTTGGAGTTCATTCCTTATATGCTGGTAAGAAGTGCTCAATTCATTAATGGATGATTTTAAATATGCTTTTCCTTCTAGAATACAAAGCATTTTCTTGTTATAATACTTACAGTCGATTAAGACAACACCTCCACCTTTATCAGGTTCCATAATTCTAACATTTTGTGAAAAGCTTTTTATTTCTCCCATTACCTTTTTATCACTCATGTCAGAGTTCTTACTAGAAAGCTTAGAGTTATGTATATCTAACTCACATATGTTCTCAAAAAGTTGGACAATGGGATGAAGTGGGGGCTTATATGTACTTGAGATGGCTAAAGAGTTGACAAAGGAACCAGGTGCAGATTTTTTAAAATGAATATTCAAGTTTAGCTTTCCTGTATACATTCTTAAATCTATAAGAGTATTAGAAACATCTAGGGACTGTGGGGGTACAAAGGTGAATCCTTTGGCAAACAAATCACAGTGTTCAGAATTAACAGCAATGCTGGAAAAATTATACACATTAAAGTCACCTAAAGTGTTGGTAACTATGTGGAGGGTGGGAGTAAATGGTCCATATCAACACCTAAATTGTTTGGTGGTGAATGCAGCAAGTTAGTTAAAGTCACATTACATCCTGTTGTTGCAGGACTGGTACCTCTCCCCCCCCACCCTGTTCACCATCCCTCCCCTGTTCCAATGGTTGTTCCTGTTCATCGGGGCCATATCCCAATTGTTGTTCCCCTGGGGACCCTTGTTCCAAAGACGCTCTGACCGTCTGATGTCTCTCTTTCAAATAACTCAGGATTTTTTCTCTCTTTTTCTCTCTAAGGCCAAGAGCACTGCATCAATGGGCCCAGACAATATCCCAAAATGCCTTCTAAATACCAAGAAACATGGCCTATCTGGGCCTCTGAAATTGCTATTTAACTACAGCCCTTCAAACAGGCTTCATGCCTCCTGAATGGAGAACAGCAACAGTCATCCCTCTGCACAAAGGTGGGCCATCTAAATACCCTGGAAACTACAGGCCCATAAGTCTCACTAGTCTTATATGTAAAGCCATGGAAAGAATTATCATGAAAATGATCAACAGTGATATAGTAAACCTCCAGACACTGGACCCAACCCAGTTTGGTTTCGTCAAGGGCAGGTCATGCCTACTCAACTTGGTGCACTTCTTTGAGAAGGTCACTAAAGCAATGGATGAAGGCAAAATGGTTCACACTGCCTATCTTGACCTGGTAAAGGCATCTGACAAAATACCCCACTCAGGCATTGTTGACAAAATCAAAAGGTTAGGTATAAACTCGCATGCCACCCAGCAGACAGCAAACTGGCTCACAGACAGGACCCAGGAAGTTAGAATTGGGGAGTCCACTTCTACAAAGAGGCCAGTCACAAGTAGAGTCCCTCAGGGATAAGTCCTTGGGCCACTCCTTTTTGGCATTTACTTCTCTTAAGTCAAGGCCAATGTCAGTGGCCTCTGGAAGACTAAATTTGCAGATGATTGCAAATTAGGAGCTGTCATTTAATCCCACACTGACACAAATGTTCTCCATGTGGGGCTGACACAGACAAACAAATGGTGTCAGAGCCATGGACTAAAATTAAATGCCAAGAAATGCATAATAGTATCCTTCAGGAAGTCATCCACCCCTGATATCTATCATATTGATGGCACACACCATAGAGTTGATCCAGTAGTCAGGGACTTAGGGACACACATAGATAGCAATCTAGCCTTTGGCCATTATGTGTCTATAGTAGGAAGAAAATCATTCTATGTTGCTCAACTTATAAACAAAGGCATGGCATCTAAGTCCAAGGAACTCATTGTTCCACTGTACTTGGCTTTCATCAGACGTATCTTTGAGTACAATGCCCCTTTTGGTATGTACCTAACAAGACATATCCAACAATTGGAATCTCCACAGAGGTTCAACACTAAAAGAATACAAGGCTTAAGTAAAATGTCCTAAGCAGACCACCTCAAGGCTCTATCCCTGTATTCTGTCTCCTATAGACTTTTGAGGGGTGATCTATGCCTGACATGCAGGGCATTGTCAGATCCCACTCTGATGGACCTCCTGCATATCTGCAAAACAAACAGCACCAGAATTACCAGTTCTACATACTTAAACATTGTCTGTGATATAAACAGGAGCAGCTGGAGAGACAGGAATGTATCCCAGAGATTACCCCGTCTCTGGAACAGGCTCCCTATCCATGTAAAGCAGAGTTCTTCCCTAACCCAATTCAAGTGCAACCTGTACAATTAGATGGGAACAGGAAATTCATCCTGGTTTGACACCTATGTCTCTAATGGACACAGGCAACCTGTAAATGGTTCATCTCCCAGACCCATGCTTGTAAATGTTTCATCTCCCAAGGCCCACTTACACTTATCAAGGGTATCAGAACTTATCAGAGTTTGGGATGAGTGGCTAGGCTTAAAAAGGCCGTTGTGGTCATTAGTCTAATAAATACCCATTAACCTATTGTGAGGAAGAGATCTGGAGAGCTATACCAAAGACTCTGCTTGGTAGGGTGTTTACTTTGAAAAGTATTTGTGGGTATAGATGGTGTAGATCATACACAGGGCAAATGTTCATATTTTGCACATGTTCTTGTGGTAACTCTGAGCTCTGGAAATTGTTTAATGAGATGTATTTATTGGTGGGCAGAAGAGTGGAACACAGCATTGTAGCCCCTGCCTAACATTTAATCTTGACATAGCCATTTAAGGTACTGAATATCAACTTGTAGTAGAGGCCATCAGCAACATTAGTTTCTCAAATAAGTGTGATTAACAGTATGAGCATAGCACTTCTTAGCAAAAACTTTTACTTTGTTTTATTTTTTAGCTTTAAGACGTTTGCAAGAAAAAATGGAAACAGAATATAGTTTACTATTTATGCAATTTCTTAGATGTGTACTGAGTCAGATATATCACAGTACATGTTATTTTTAATGGTATACATAACATTGGCTGTCTGATTTTAGCGGTCTTTTTCTTCCTGCTTCCACTAATTCTGCCTATAAACCACACATTTTGACCACCTTCTAAGAATATATTTTTCATTGCATTTAGCTGACTGATTAGCCGTTGTGTAGCAAAGTTAGGCTTGAAAAGTAAAGGTATGAATGTACACAGAATGTATCTCCTTTTTTTTTACTTTGCATCTCATATCTGTCCTTGTTATGACTACTGTATTACACCCCCATCCTTCCAATAGTGGTTTGTATGTCTTCAATGCTCTACATCATTCTTCCCAACAGTTTAATGCTTTTTTGATCTTTATTCATTTTAACACTTAAATCTTTATCCCTACCACCAATAACTACCTTAAAATGTGCAACAATAAAGCATGGTCCAGAGCTCTTCCTTAGCCATGAAATATACAGCCAAACACATATTTTATTTAGTGGGTAAAAGTAATTTATTCAGAGACTCAGGATCAGTAAACACAGTACCAAAATAAGTTTTTATTTACATAGCATTCAACATTTATTTGCATTGAACAACAATTAGCTCTTTATTTTAAATCATCATCAGAGCAGATTCACCTCATCTAAACTAACAATCAATTTGCCAGCACTTTAATCAGTGATTTATTTAGGTCATCCTCCAGCCATCCATCACATCTGTCAGTTTGGATATTCGTCAATGATAACTATCCACTGCAAGGCTGAGGAGTGTGGTTCATCACTACAGCCTGTGAGAGCATACTGTGATGCCCGTGAACTGGCCCAGTAATCAGGGAGCCTCAATCTTCACCACTAGCACCAGTGAGGGGCTTGCACATTGGGAGGATAACAAGTACACACATAGTAAAGTACAATTTCCCTTAAGAGCACACAGAGATCACAGTCACTCTGGGGCTGGTTTCTCCCTTTCTCTCCAGATCTCAAATAAGACTCCCCACTGGTACAGCTATAGGTTCAGATCTCAGCCGAGTAGTCAAGCCAAAACCTCCAGTACCCTCTCTGTCCAACCAGTGCTTTGTGTCCCTGTCCAAGTAGCTGACACAAACTTTGAGATTTGGTTTATATACAGACACACAGACACTCCTGCGGAAGGGTGGCACAGGATCTCCAGCTATGCCCCCTCCTGCCAGGCTATAAGGTAGTAATCACTGCCACCTGCTACTCTTATCAGCTACTAATAAGGCCCTTCCCAAAGGGGTTACCAATTTCATTGTGTAATATTACTGTTATCCAAATAGTAAGTGTGACTGAGCAGCAAGACTATTGGAGTGGCTTGGACAGTATCACCAAATACATGCAAGTACTTTCTTAACAGCTTAAATTATCTCTGCACAAAACAGCCACAGTTGAAAGGTTTAAAACTATTTAATAATAAATAATAAAAGCACAAGACAAATCTCATCAATTCAACACAGTGCTAATCAAGAGTTCAGAGATCACAGGAAACTTTAAAATAATATTGTAGGATAGTCTGACATAAATATAGAAAACAGATAGACTAATCTTACTATTTCTATCTATCTCTAAGAGATATACTAAGTTCTAAATACTACTTACAAAGCAAAGCAAGTGCCTGGTGAGCTGTTGTCAGCTTTAGACAAAATCCAAAATTCTCAATTATCTATCTCTGAGAAAGTCTTATATTGATAACACAGTACTGCTGAGGCATTTCACATTACATCATTCTTTAGTTTCCTAGGCTCACAGAACTTAAAATTTTAACATTTCTTTGATCTTGCAGCTGCCAGGAAACCACAGCAATAAAGACACTTTACATGTAAAACCTTAGTAATTATCTCTTAAATTAAGACAACAGAAAGAATTTGTTAGTCCAGACATCCTGTCTCCGAGCTTGAAATCAAACAGTCACAAAATGCTTCACTTATTAGCTTTCTTCTAGCAGGGTGCACTATTGTTATGTTCCTGAAGCTCAGAACATACACAGTGTTCTTTACATTTGTCAAACAAGCCTTTGGATCATATTTATATTTACAAGGACATAGAATTATTTACAAAAGTCTATCTAGCTAGGCTGGCAGCCTTTACACATACTACATACTTTACTCAATAAAATCATTCAGGTTGGAGCATTTTCCTGCCAATCTGCTAACACATATCATTCCATTGGAACAACTCACCTGCTACCCCTCAAGTGGGAATGATATTCCCCATCCCAATGTGCTTTCCTCAGTTCACTAATACCATAAGCAGATAGCTTTACCAAATTATTCATGATCACCTTTAGTTAATTAAGCAATCTGCAATCTACAGACGAGGTCATAGGAAAGGCCTTTCCCTGCACTGTGAGTTTTACTCCCTGGATTAGAAAGTATCAGGCACTATGCAGGACTATAGCTTGTACCCTCATACTCCAAGACTCCAAGAAATCTTTCATTCATCAAGCCAGATTTCAAATTTAGCATGAACTATGGCCTGTTCACCATTTCCATTAGGAACTGCCTCATTGTCTATGATCTATAGACCCCTCTAACATCTTATTTAACCTCCTCCTCTTCCTCTTCCTCTGCTAGCTTGACCTACATGTTCCCTTTTGCTGTCTTCCTTCCTTCTCTATAACATAATGTTAGAGTGCTGCTTTCCATATTTGATTAGCTGGTGTCTAGTGCAGTATAGATTTCAAACAGTAATGCCACAGGAAAACTTATAAACAAACTACACAACCTGTGGCACAGAGAACATGGCACTTGAGTGATAATCCAACCATTTTATTAAAAAATAATTTGATAAAATAGTAAGTTAAGTGCTTTTGTTCCAATTATTTAAGGAACTTCCTCAGAACAAATAATCATAAATTGGTTACCTCTTAAATATGCATTATAAAATTTCAAAACAATCTACACCCTTACCAACCAATAAAACAACTCTGTCAATTAAAATAAACATATTGTTCAGTACCATACAATTAACTTTTCTAATCTGGTGGAGTGGAGGCTGAGTTAGTGTTTTGGGTAGAGTTTAAAAGTGATTGGGGACAATGGGTATTTACAGACATGTTAATGATAAAGAGTCTGTATTAATTGGCATCTATATAATTATTGCTAGAAGAGGGAGTCGGTGTGTAATAATTAGTAATGTCCTTTATAAATGTGCAAAATAATTTTGATTATGCAGCAGGTATGGACTATTTACTTTTTAGAGTGGCTTTGCTTGTTTTAGTTTTACATGACAGGATTTGTGAAGAGCAAGGAAGTTATTTTAGCTTGGTTTAATATCTCCAAATGCTAAGGTTTTTAAATAACTTGATGGGAATATGCCCCATTACTGAGTCAGGGCTTAATTAAAGTTCACAAAATCAGTTTTACTTCAATACTTGATATTTGATATGAGTGAACTTCAAAGCACCTGCAATATACCCAGAACTGCATCCTTCTTCGGTTTATAGGGAGTTATTTTCATCAGTATCATTTTAGATATGTTTGAATAGTCTTTTTCTAGTAGATCATTTGTTCCTACTGCAATTGGAACTATTTGTACATCCTTATTCCACATTGCTCTAGTTTCTGCTTATAAGTCTTGATATTTTACAAAGTAATTTCTTACAGTTTGTAAAACACTGTCATCACTGGGAGTAGCAATTTCAATAATCAATTTCTGTCCTTTTCTCTTGAACAATATCCAGTCTGTTTGCTTCTACATTTTCGCTGCTACTTTGGGATATCCCACATAAACATTACTTCATCATTTTCAACAACCCTTTGCAGTTCATATTTCCAATGTCTCTCAACAGCCTCTATGCTGTAATATTTACAAAGCCTCCAGTATAACAACTTTGCTACATTGTTATGGTTTTCAGTATACAAACATTCAACCATGAGTGTATCAAAACCTGCAACAAGATGTGTTACTGTTTCTAGTTACGTACCGCAAAACCTACATTTGTCTGTATTTCCTACTCCCTCTATGGATTTTGTGAACCATCTAGTATGTAATCCACTGCCTTGGGCTTCCAATATTAGCCTTTTGTTTTTTAGTTTAAATTTACATCTCCTTATTTGTATGTCAAGTTTTGGTCAACACGCTGTTATTCCCTTAAATATCTGTACTTCTTGCTGTAACTGTGGTCTTTCCATCTATCTTTTCTTTTTTCCTGATGTTGTTCTTTACATTCTTTATTTTGATTTTTTACACTTACTGTTGTTCTTTGCATTCTTTATTTTGCCTTTTTACACTTAATGTTGTTCTTTGCATTCTTTATTTTGCTTTTTTACACTTTCTTATGCCACCTGATTTTTATCCAAGTTTGCTTGGATTTCTGTGCCTACTTGTTTCCTAAAGGCTACCCTAAGCAAAATTTGTTTGGAACTGATGATAACACAACATAAGGGAAATAAAAGAGATCCATATGGAACAAAGGATCATCTTGTATTAAATAAACCATAATGTATGGAATCCCACAATCACTAACCTATATGTATAGTCAATTTCAAGGAGGTCCATGTATCCTTCAGAATGAATGATATATAATCTTGGCAAACACCAGTTATTGTATATCATTAGATGGGCCTGAAGCAATTTTCTTGTTTTCCTGTCAAGCACCTACACCTTTTTTTTGCCAATCAATCACCCCAAAGCTGTAAGTTAAAACAGGAAGTGCATTTTGATTTATAGCTTCAGCTTTATTCCTAGATGTCAAAGCAGTTTTCAGTATTAATTGTAGTCTTCTAAAATATTCCTTACTGAGCTTTGTTCTCATTTTTCATGCTGTATAGCTGCCCCTTCATCTATTCCAAGTTATTTATACATTCATTCTTGTTAAAAATCTTTTATATCACATTCCTCACCATGGTTTATATTTTCTCAGTTCTTCAGTTTTCTTCTTTCAAATGTTACTTTTGCACATTTCTCAAGACAAAATTACATTCCTGTGCCATCTGAGAAACTTTTAATGATTTGTAGCTACTGTTTCAGGTGTTTATCTAATGAACTATACAATTTTAAATCATCCACAAAAAAGTAGAAGGGACATCCTTTGCGTTGATGATTTTCTTGACAGAATCCATGACCTAAGCTGTTGAGTAAACAGTTAACAGATTGACAGTAAGACAAAGTAGTAATGGTGACAAAGAGTCTCACTGAAATATTCCACGCTGTATTTTCGCACCCTGTACAGCAATTTGACCTTCTTGTGGTTCATCTGCAAAATGGTTTGCCATTTCTTCAGAGTAATTGCAATGAAATTTACCGATGTGTGATTGATCTTGTACATCTGTAAGCATTCTATAATCCATGCCATACTGAGATTCCAGTTCTTTTTACAGGTCTCCATTATGGCTTTGTTTAACAACATATGATCCTTTGTTCCACATGAATCTCTTTTATTCCTTTCTGTTCTATGGCCATGATTGAATTTTATCTAAATGACAGTATACTCTGTCTGTATCAATTCCTGAATATAACTTAGCTGTGGTTGTGAGACAGGTTATCAGTTTACAATTCTTAGGGTGATCTGCAGGCTCACTTTTAAACATAGTTAGCCAGTCTGGTGTCATTTCAGGGTGACATTTATATGTATTTTTTACTTTAACAATGCATGCTGTCAGTTGTTTTCCAGTTATGCCTAGGTAAATCCTTAAGTGTAATTACATTTCATATTTCATTGATGATCCAAGGGCAACAATTACCCCTAATTTATTTTCTCTTTTAATAGGAAGTCTTTGTGTATGACTGGTGTAAGTACATTATAAAACAGGTCCAGTGCCTTTGAGTGGTGAGTTTCTAAGTAGAGAATAGTCCAGCTGTCAATGTCAAGGTCAGTGAGAAAGTCATATTCCTTAGTTTCTGATATATTTGTCATTGATGTTATTGTGGACTGAGTTTTTTCACTTTTAAATTAGAATATGGATAGTGTGGGGAAAGGATCACCTAGGGAGTCCGGCTGAAATGTAAGTAGTTTACATCTGTGAAGGATGTTTGCAATGATTAAGTCTAGAAGGCCACAGTTTCTTATTTTGCAGTTGTATCTAGCACTTGTGTTCATCAACTGAGTAAGGTTGTTAAGCAACAGAAATCTAGTTAGATAATGTTTGGATAGGCCTTATTAAATTTGAAGTTTCCCATAGTGACATGGTTTCTTTTTGTACTGGGTTTGGTGATATCATGAAAGGTATCTTCAGTTATTTTGGAGCCTAATGGAGATAGGATATATATATATATATATATATATATATATATATATATATATATATATATATATATACAGACACACAAACGTATACAGAGAGAGAGAGACATACATTTTGCTTAGTATGATGTCCAAGGAGTAGATTAGCTAATACCCAGTCTGGGCTACTGTCATGAAAATATAAAAATTAGATGGATGTACACACAAAACTCAAAATGAGGGCAAAATAGGTGCTCAAAACATTACCCAACCCACCAGCAATCAAAGTGAACAAAGCAACTTGATTACTTGTGACGCCACAAAATGGCTTCATTTCTGTGTAGCAATGGGGAGGGAGAATTTAGAATTACATCAACAAGCCACCAAAAAAAACTAACCAAATTTAAGTAAAATGGCCATAAAATCACCAAATTAACCTGCTGTTCTCATATTTAACCACTACCACCAATGCAAGCAGTGAAGGGAAAAATATTTCCCATTGTAAATTAAAGTGAACAGCATCACAATGATTGCCAAATTCACTGAACAAGACTTCAGTAACTGTTCAATTTTAGACTCATTTAAAAATTAGTAAAGAACATTGCACACATTGTATTCCTGCAAAATGTTACCACTGACAAAGCTAAATGAAGTGCCAGTCTCTCTCTCCATATATATATATATATATATATATATATATATATATATATATATATATATATAAGATAAGGGGGTGAGAGAGATAAAAGAATAGCCAACAGGGTGTGGCTTTATATAGATACACACACACACACACACACATATATATATATATATATATATATATATATATATATATATATATATATATATATGGGTCTACTTTGATCCATCAAAACTTCACTTGTTCAAATCGCAAGTGAGCAAGTTCAGCTCAGCAAAAGTGCATTTAAGTGAAAATGCACTTTCGTGAATTACACTTTACCGAGCCAGAAAACCACACACAAAACACACTACAGACACATTTTATCAGGGGGGCAAGCCTCCTGCACCCCCCACATCCCCGCTATTTAAATATACCAACTCCAAGATCGCACTACAGTGTAGAAAAGGGTACATTCCCATTCCTTCACTGTACTGTGCTTCGGTAAAGTGTGACTTGCAAAAGTGCATTGCCGCTTAAATGCAATTTCGCTGAAATGGAGTCGTTCACTTGAGATTTGAACAAGTGAGCTTTTGAGGGGTCAAAGTAGGCATATATATATATATATATATATATATATATATATATATATATATATATATATATATATATATATACACACATAAAAACACACTAATTATAAGGCATTCTTCCTGTTAGGGTGAAGGGTTTAAGCTGTCTCTATCTTAAATTTAACCTGTCCTCCTATACAAACAGGATGTAATATCTGTCCACATTTCTTCTTTCTTTAGATCTAAGTGATCCAGATGGAAGTTGAGAACTCATTTATTCTGATGACCTGTTGCAACCCTTAACACATATATTTTGAAAGCCTTCCAATCTCCTCTATACAAACACTGCTTTAGCAAACTTACAAACATTCCATGTACTTTTGTTCTCAGTTTCTGTTTCTACACTAAGCACCAATGTCTTATACAAAGTGCTCACATTTCTCTGGATTGCAATTTTGTTTTTTTCTTTTTTATAACAAAGGCTTTCCATACCATCTGTAGACCTCAACATCAGTTACTCAGTCATAAGTGTTTAAAGTGATATTAATTTTTTCTACTACCAAGAAGTTTGTAAAGCTACTTGAGACTTTAAAAAATTCTCCCAAGTGCTTACTCTTCATCCAGAATCATTGACCAGAGGAAGACAATCCCAGTCCTTAGACCTTGGGCTTATGCTGATAGGTTCATATATGTATATTTGGCTAATGACCACTGGGTTCTTTATAAGACTAGCCGTGTAACCCAGAGGTATCACACAAGTTATTTTGCCTTAGAGGTTATTTTAAGGAGTGGATGTTAGTTAGGGCATGATTTAATGTCTGCCTCTGTCCACCAGAGACATAGGTGTCAGATCAGAGATGAATTTCCCATTTCTCATCCACTTGTCCAGGTTACACTTGAATAGGGTTAGGGAAAGTCTCTGCTTCACATTGATGGGAAGCCTATTACAAAGAGGCCAATTACGAGAACTATTTAAGTTACAAGCAAAGTTTAAATCCTTATATTTTGTAGTTCTGGAGCTGTTCATTTTTTTGGATATGCAAAGCATCCATCAGAGCGGGCTCCATGGATACCTTGCATACCAGGCATAAATCACCTCTCATCAGTATGTAGAAAACAGAGTATAGAGATAGGACTTTGATGCAGTCTGCATATGACATTGTGTTTATTCCCTGTAATAATTTTGTGAGGAACTTATGTGGACATTCCAGTTGTTGCATGTGTCTGGTCAGGTACATACCAATGGCTTTGTTATCCTTAATGATGGGTATGATGAGGGCCGAGTACAGTGGCACAATAACATCCCTGGACCTAGATGCCATGCCCTTTCTTATAACTTGAGTAACATTAAATGATTTTCTTATAACAATAGATAATATGTTGGCCAATAAGCCAGGTTGCTATCAACATATATACCCAAATCCCTGAACAGTTTGTCTACCTTTAGGGGTGTATTATTAATGAGGTAGTTTCCTTTGGGTGGCTAACTAGAAGGTGAGTTTTAAGCTTTGGCTTTGGCCCCGGTCATTTGTCTGTGTTAGACCTTTCTGTAAGATGTTAGTATCTTGGGGGGGGGTCTGTGATTCCTTCAAGCTTGCAGTCATCTGCAAACTTGGTAAGCCAGAGGTGCTTTACATTGCCATGACTTCCAAAAAATAAATGCCAAAGAGGAGCAGACCCAGCACAGAGTTCTGGAGGACTCCACTAGTGACTGGTCTCTTTGTGGAGGTAGTATCTCCAATCCTAACTTCCTGGGTCCTATCTGTAAGCCAGCTATCAATCCAGCAAGTTACACAGAGGTTTATGCCTATTCTATGCATTTGTTTACAATGCCTAAGTGAGGTATTATATCAAATGCCTTAGTTAGGTCAAGGTAGACAGCATGCACTATTTTGTCCTTATTCATTGCCTTGGTGACCTTCTAAGAGAAGTCAACCAGGTTCAATATGCATGATCTGCCTTTGAAAAAATCAAACTGGGTTGAGTACAGTGTATGAAGGTTTCCTGTGTCATTCTTAATTGTTTCCATGACAACTCTTTCCATGGTTTTGCATATGAGACTAGTCATACTAATGGGTCTGTAGTTCTCTGGAGCCACTGATGGTCTGCCCTTTTGCATAGAGATGACTGTTACAGTCTTCCATTTGCATGGCACAAAGCCTCTGCAGAGGCTGTGATTGAATACTGACACCAGTGCCCTGTTAGGTCATATTTCAGGTTATTTAGGAGGCATCCTGGGATATAATCAGTGCCCAACGAAGTGTATTTCTGGGCTTAGAGAGTTAATCTAAGACCTGCTCTCTAATGACAGTTGGAGGAATTATGTTAGATGGCATTTCCTGGGGGCAGCTGGGGGTGACAGATGGGTAAAGCCGGAGCTGAATTTGTCAGCCGAAATATTTGCTTGGTTCCATGAATGTGGCTTCATTTACCAGCAGTTCAGCACAGTGTTGTGTGCTGCCTTTGAAGTTTTGGACATAGCTAAAGAAGGCGTTATGGTTGTCCATGGCCTGGGTCACTCTTTTTACCTCAATATTTGCTTTATTGGACTTACTTAGTCCTCTTAGATGTCGATTCAGTTTAATGAGAGAGAGTTTATCTTTTTTGATGCTACACTTCCTGATTTTAGCTGTGACTTTTTTTGGACAACCCATTTAAATTTGGATTCCGCCAGGGTGGTTTACTTTTAGAGTTAGTTTTGGGCTTTCTTCTGGTAAGCACAGCAGCTGCTATGCAAGCATTGACATGGTTATACAGAGCTCCTGTGAATAATTCCACATTGGCTGCTGTGTTTTCTGGGTTTGGAGGGGTAAGAAATTTTTACAGGTTATCACTTAAAACATAGTTTGACTTAGAGTAGTTTCTAGCTGTTTCAGTGTTTTCTGAGGTTGGATTCTTATTTTGAAGGAAACTGTTTTGTGGTCTGTCCTTACCAGAGGTGACATGACACTGGTTGGTGGGTGCAGCATTCCCTCATATTTGTGGGTACCGGGTCCAGCATGTTTGTACCTTTAATAGTTGTATGCACTAACTGTTCCAGGGTGTTTGTGTTTACAAAGTTCAGGAATCTCTGCACCTGAAAATTGGGGTCATGTAGGATTCCCTATAGAGGGAAAATTAATTAAAGTTCTTCCTGACTATGGTATTTGGTTGAATGGTGAGTGCCTCCAAAAGGTCTAAATATGAGGTATGGGTTTCATATGACATAGAGGGTGACCTATAGCTTGGAAAGATATGATGTGGACTTTGTCTATCATAATTTGGAAGTGGAGGAACTCCAATGCATAATCCTGTTTAACCAACCTGGAGATATGCTAGTCATTGACATAGACTGAGACATCTCCACCTTTAGTCCCTGTCTTTGCAATTACTAGTCTAAATGTGTGGAAGGCACTGAAACCTTGCAGAGCCAGGGTGCTCTCTGGGGCTTTAAATCATGTCTCAGTAGCTGCACGAATGTCCACATGTTCCCAAGGTGAAGAGAGCTTGGAGGAAGTGGAACTTCTCATTTAGACCCCTAGCATTGAGCAGTAACACCTTTAGATTTCCTTGGGTAGATTTTGCTATGTTGATGTCAATTTGAAGCCAATAACTCTGCTGGTAAAGCACTATTCTCTTGCACTATAGCCAAATTATGAAACTCCCTCCCACCCACAATTACCTCCATACCATCATGCACCCACTTCAAAACTTCACTAAAAACACACCTAAAAACATGCTGGCTATGCCCTTGCAACTCCCACTCTTAATATCACCCACCCCATCCAACCACTATCTTTCTTTCCACTCCACTAACTACCTTGATTATAGCAAGCTCAGATGCTCATAAGCCTAGTACTTATTATGCAGCAGGAACTTCTTATTGTAACATTTGTTAATGTCTGTTATGCACTTCACAGATAAAGATTCTAGTTGTCTACTGATGTACTATGTTCTTCATCTGTAAATATGTTGTAAGTAATTGCTATGTAAATTGTTAATCGCTATGTAATGCAATGTAACTACTGTCTGTTTGTTTTAACTGTGGAGCTTTTCTCCCCGGGCCTCCGCTGAAAATGGACCTACGTCCAGTCAGACACTCCCAGTCAACAAATATAAATAAATAAATAAATTTGGCATTGCTTAAAAAAGGTTCTGTGGTAGAGGACAATGTTTTAGCCAATATTTAAAACATTAGATGAGGCAGGTACAGACCATCCTTGGCAAAGCAATGGGGTTTATTAACCATGTCCTCCCACACTGACAAATATTGTATCTCCCCTAGAATGACAACAAAAACTAAGCCAATTATTAAAGTCAGTCATCTTCTGTTTGTATTATGGTCTTATCCATGGTAAAGGTAGAAAACTGCTCAGTGTTAGGTATATCAGCCTGTGACACACAGTCCGGGAGCTCAAGAATGTCTCTGTTCATATAGTCTATGGAGGTATGTCTCAGTTCATTTACACCTACATGTACTGTCACTGAATAATACTGGTACCTGTGGTGGAATGACTTGCGGTCATGTGGAACTTGGCAGATCCTGGCCCTTGATAGGCAACTGACCATTAATTTCTCCTTGTTCAGACTGTTGAGTGGGGTATCAGTATGTTGTACAATGGAGTCCCCTGTGACTAGAGTCCTGGGTAATGCATTGGCTTGCCCTATGGGTTTAGTAATTGAGGGTCCATACCTCTTATCCTCTTAGCACAAGAAATCTGGACAAAGCCAAAAATAATGAGGGACAAAGAATTTGTGGTACCATGCATTTTCTGAAGAATATGATGTCTGAAACCCAAATGTCTGTCATTATTTATCAAATTCAATCCTTACTGATGTGCCAGAAAACCACAAATTTTATGAGGTGTAGACCAAAATTTTGAGGCAAAAATATGGACTGTTGAGAGGTATGCTGGGTGTGGCTATATGTGCATTGTTAGATGTTGTTTCTGTTGAGTACTTTTGGGTTTGCTGCGGAAACTTTTTGCAGGTGGAATGTCTGGGAGGGCCTTTGGGGTTTGGGAAGATTATATTTCAGTGTGTCAGTATAAGGAGGTCTATGTGAAGGCTGTAAACTAACTGGTGGGTGTAGTGTGTGTTTCAGACAGCCATATTATTATGAGTGTTTGCAAGCAAGAGTTTTGCTTCTAGAGATATTGTGTATATACATCTCTCACATACTGCATTTGTTTCTTTGAGGATTAAATGGTTCATAGGTTCATAGGTTCACTGTCACAGGTTGTCACTGAACACTAGACAATTGTTATATTGTCTCAGTATTCCCTTATCCACCAAACTGATTGTGGAGAAACTGGGAAAGTGTATATCCATGGTGTCAGGTTCTTTAGTGAGTGAGCTACTAAGGTGCAGTGCAAGAGGTTTTAATAGCAGGCTGACTGAGGGTGTTTTTAGGACTAAAGACTAGACTAAGCTATAGAATACTAAATTCAAGGGGCAGTGCTCCTCAACATGCAAACTAGCTGCTCCATGCTACTCAGTGTGCAAAGCAGTTGATCTGGCCTCACAGTTTAAGAGGTAGTTTTATAGGGAAAATTGGTTTCTAGGTGTCTTCAACTACAGAGGCCACTACTTACCACTGCTGCATCATGGGCAGCAGCAGCATGCAAACAAGCCAAACTTATATAAGCACGTAAAACACAGGGAACTGACTTCTAAGTCTTCTGGCATATATTCAGTCAGCACCAAATTGACCAGGAACAATGGATGAGGTTCATTACCTCTCTACTTTTAGGCAAAGCTGTGCGTGCTTTAAGCATAATGTCTGATGATGATTGTATGTACAATGTAAAGGTTAAGGTCTACGTTTTCAAATGATTTAAACTTACTCATGAAATTATACAAAATGGTTTAGGGAATAATGGAGAAAAACAGAAGGCAGTGTCAATGATTTAATTACAGATGTAAGCCCTTACTTTAAGATTTGGATGAATGAATGGCAAATTACTACTCTTAAATGTTGGGAGACCTTATGATAAGGAAGCAAGCACAGGAAACTGACTTCTAAGTCCTCTGGCCAATGCAATGACTGCACTAACAGCTTTCTTATTTTTTTGTCAACTCAGATAGACCAGGAAACCACCTACTGCCGCTAGATGGACTATCCCAGTCCTCTTAATGAAAAACACAAAAAAGATTTGCTTGAGAGTGTAATGCTATCATGAAACAAACAATCTGGGCAAGGCAATTTCGAGTAGTAGGGACCTTTAAAATGATTTACACAGCAAAATCAACAAATAAACCAAAAATAAAGCAATAGCACTCAAAACCAGCTAAATAAAATGGAACACAATAAAATAAAGAAGATGCCAAGCAGACAGGACCTCTGAAAAATTGAGCAGGAGACAATATGTAATAAAAGCAGTTTACTCAAGAGCAATACTGATTTACTGAGTGGGCACTCAATATTATAGGTCTATGGAAAACAGTGGGTGGGGAAAGTACCTAAATAGCTTACACAACAGAGAATAGTAATGAAAGGGAGGGGAGGGAGGGACTTTGTTAGTCAGATTACCATAAGGGGTGGAAGCCATAGAAACAGCTTTTTAAATCCACAATTGGAAAGGGTGGGAGAGTTGGGTAAAAATCAAGCTGCAAGAAGCAGGCTAACTAGAAAGGGATCTAATCAGATAAATCCAATACTGGTGCTCTAATCCTATGACTGAGCTACAGGTCAATAACCCCAGGTAGGATAACTTCAGAAACTATAGCTTAATGTATCAATTAAAGAAGAAATCTCATAATCTTTAATGAATAAGGATGAGATGATAGCTGGCTTGGGTGCAGCAAACCTGGTGACAGCTTGTCAGACTGTAAGTGTAGTCCATGCAGCAAAAACACTCATTCTATCTACAACATGATATACTAACCCAGATGGACCTGTAAAAACTGGAATTGAATATGGAAATGAGATGCTGCAAAGCAGACTACAGAATAAAATAATTTTAAGTACAAAAAAGAAAGAGAGAGAGAGGGCAGCAAAGAGAACACAGCAGGAGCAGGGAAAGTCTAAGGCTGCAGAAATCAGAGAGAAAGAGAGAAAATTAGCACAAAGAAAGAGGACAACAGAACCAGAATGAAAGAAAACTGATTACTGTGTGCATAGGAGAAAATCTAGTCCTGGATGCCAACGTTATACCAAATTGTTTTCTCAGTATAATAATGGGGATAACTTTGATAGTTTTATTGGGGATTTTAGCATATATTCAGTCAGCACCAAACTGACCAGGAGCAATGGGTGAGGTTCATTACCTCTCTACTTTTAGGCAAAGCTGTACGTGCTTTAAGCACAATGTCTGATGATGATTGTATGTACGATGTAAAGGTTAAGGTCTACTTTTTCCAATGATTTAAACTTATTCATGAAATTATACAAAATGGTTTAGGGAATAGAAAGAAGGCAGTGTCACTGATTTAATTGCAGATGTAAGCCCTTACTTTAAGAGGTGGATGAATGAATGGCAAATTACTATTCTTAAATGTTGGGAGACCTTATGATAAGGAAGCAAGCACTCACTGCTTAGCCTGAGAACATGAGAACCTGTTTACCAGTCTGGGAATGCAACACTGTTGTGGAAATAGACAAAAGAGGTCTCCCTACTTGGCTAGCATGGCATAACTGCACAAGATAGGTTTACCCAGCACTACAAATTGTTATAAGGGAAGAAGGGGCAATCTAATCTTTCACTGCAGGTTCCACAGAAAAAGGGAGAAACCACTGGTTCTAATACATATCAAGATCTTGGGATTAAATGTTTCCAGTGAAAGTAAGTGAGTATGTTTGGTCCAAATGTCTGTAAAGACAAGGTGGGAAACAAAATCTACGAAGGGAGCTAACAGAGGAAGCACAACAGTGCTGGTGAGCTATCTTTAAGCTGTAACTGCACGGGATTATCACAAGAGCCTGTGCTCTATTGTGGTAGGTGGTAAAGAAACCATTGTAAAGTAGTATATGCCATCAGACGCAATTACAACTGTTCAGTAAAAGCAGCTAACTATGAGCTCTTTGTCATTTCCTCGGCTGTTTGGCTTTGGTCTGAATTAAAATTTTCAATGATTTTAAGTGAAAAATATCCCTAGACTAGACTAGCACTGTGTCATGATGAACTGCAACTGTGCTCATTTCTGCTGTTCTCTGCTTTTAATAATGGCATTAAACACAGATACTAGAAGTCAAAATGCAGTTTATTTTATACAAAATGATGATATACTCAAAAAACAATCACCATGACAATTTCTTCTCAACTCTCTGTATGATGCTGTGTATTATATAATTAATAAGCAGTCTTAAACATAGAATAGCTTTTATACATAATCACATGCATGCATGCATTTAAAGCTGTATGCACTGCTATCACCATGTATGCCATCTATCCAGCTTGTGCCTGCAAATGGTCTATAGTGATCAGTGCACTACCCCAGTAAACAATCTGAAATAAATAAACAAATATATTTTCAGTGTGGTATTGTTCTGTTGAGACAATTAATGTAAAGCAACTAGAAAATGCTGAATCTTGCTCTTATTTAAAGCTGATTGTAATCTAGAAAAACTTTACATCACCAGGGTACTTAACAATGATTAATCCCAGTGGAGCTTAATATCCGTTGCAATTAAGGATAAAGGTTGTGCCATAAAATTGATCCACAGAATATATTTCTGTCAAAAATTTATTTTTTTACCATAGTATCTCTATTCCTGGCTTGTCAAGTTCTATTATTTAGCCACACTTTATCCAGACAATTATGAAGTCATGTATTCTTCATTCTGCCAAAGTATATTTTAGTCTATTGTGATCAACATTGTCACGGGCATGTCTGACATCTGCTGTACAATCAATCATCTCATCACCTAATTCTGTGACTAAGTTAAGTTTGGGTAAGAATGTGTGGACTGCTTAGTGACCCGCTTATTCACTTGGCGCACCCTTTCAGATTCACTGCTAAGTAATTCTGTGAGGCAATGTTTGAATTATTTTAGTACACTGTTTAACAAGCTACTGAGTCTCACCATGGCTGTCCTTTTTACAGTCCTCCAGTAACTCAGGATTCTTAAGATATCTGTCAAACTCACCATGGAGATATTCTATCATTGGAGTTAGAAAAAGAACCATCATCTTGATTCTGATCCACGATTAGCAATAAACTATAACTCTACCATTATGTTGTATTATAACTTATAATAGCAAACTCAGGTAATGATTCACTTACATTAGTCACTGCTCTAAACTCTTGTCAGTTTCATCACCAGAAAGCCTGGAATGATTCATGAAAATATATGCAAGTACCTGTGCTTCTTTCTTTATTACTCTATTGTCCTTAATAGCCAGTTCTTTTAAAGATGATCCCATCTCTATGTGTTCACCTAATATTACCAAACCAAAATTAAACTTAGGTCAAACTCCAAAAACAACCCTCTTGTGGACCCTTAGTATAAATAGGTTGTACAACAAAGGAAAGAAAATCCCATCCAAAAATAGGAGGCTATGCTCAAAACTCAAAAAACTCCATCATCAGTCTCAATGAGCAACTCAGGAGACTAATAGAATCCACCAAATCCAACTTTGAGGCAAAAATAGCCTTCCAGGCTAACGATAACCATAAGGCATTTTTCAGTTATGTATGCAACCTTGATGGAAACACACAACAGTGTGCTGAGCTAATAGTAAATGTAACTTCCTATACCAAACTTGGGAATAGAGCAAATTTTCTGGCTGATAAATTTAGCTCTGATTTCACCCCAATCACTCCCTGCTCCCCACCAGAAAATATCCCTACCATTTCTCCCCCAACTATCACTAAAGGACAGGTAAAAACACAGCATCAGTGGGTCCTGATAATATCCCAAAATGCCTCCTAAATAACTTGAAACATGGCCTGTTGGGCCCACTGCATGTCATCTAGTACACTTGTTGTCAAGAAAGTTCACTCTCAGTAAAAACCACACAGATGAAAACCACAATCACAATGTCTTTGTCTTAATTACTCTTCTACCCAAATACCACATGACATCAAAAGTGAACTGATTAAGGGTTAAAGGAAATGGAAAATTTAGGAGTCATTAAGAACCAATTAGGCCCAACAAAATGAGGGAATAGTGTGGCCATAATTGTACAGCATGACAAGATTCATATTTGTATTGATCTGCAAGATTCAAATAAAGTGTTTAAAAATCATGGCTATTTGGTTATAGGCAAATATATATAAACACCAAATGTGAAAACTAGAAATTCTGGCAAATAAAACTTACAAGAGGAGAGATTCAAATTATGTATATTTATTACCCCACTGGAAAGGAGCAGATAATTTATACTTCTGTTAGATATTTTTGAACACCAGAGGCACTCCAGAGAGCTGTTTAAAAGGTAATTTAAAAAAAGGAGTTTGAATTTTTATCTGGGTTGTGGTTCTGCAGCAAGTTTGCTATAGAAAACATTGTTTTCATGTGATTATTAATCTACAGAGGCTCCAGTGTTAAAAAACTTAAATGTGAATAAATTACATATGTTGCAAGTAGTTAGCAGTCAGAATGGTATTAGAGTTGTAATCATACAACTGAGCAGAGTACTTGCCTTGGCATCCAGAACATTTATTGAATCACAAAAGACATACACAAAGATATTAATGGAGTTGTTTACAGTGATGTATATGTGAAAGAGTCCATGAATAACAGACCACAAACTCTTGTAAAGCTTATCCAAAAAGTAGTTGCACATGGCACCACCAAAACTGTAGATGATATTAAGTCAAAGAAGTTTAACATGAAAATGAAACATAGAACAGAACACTCAGCAGAAATGCTGCCTACAGCATATTTGGGTCTATACTAATTCATCAAAGGCTCAATTCAGCGAATCTTTCTTCATTGAACCCTAACCATCGACGTTCATTTCAACGAACATTCATATCCATGAAAAAATTATGTAGGAAAAGGAAGCAGTTGTTCAGCAGCAGAAATTTGTCCTTTTCCACACTGTAGTGCAATCTCGGAGTTGGTATATATAGTTGGGGGGGTGTGGGGGTTTTACATACTGTAGTATCCGTTCTGGTGTTGTTTTGGCCAAGTGCTTAGTTTCCCCTGTTTAAATTTATTTTCGATGAGAACATTCGCTGAAATGAACGTTCAATGGTTAGGGTTCAATGACAAAAGGTTCTCTGAAATGAACCTTCAATGAATTAATATAGACCCGCATATTTACCTGAGACACATAAATGGTTGTTAGGAGAAGAGCAAGGGATTATTTGATAATTCTACAATTCCCAATGACAAAAATAAAAAGTAAAACAATTTCAGATAAGTAATATTACTAACTCAGAAATGCAGTTATTGAAAGAACCTACAATGAGAGATTGGTCTCAGCAAAATAGTCATCATCAGTAATTAAATCAGTAATTAAAGAAATCCAGTCTTATTTTTCATTCAAGCAAAAAAGAAAAAAAGGTCTTAATGTGTAAAGCTTCTAAAATAATACAAAAGATAAAGTGGAGCCAGATAACATGCAAAATAACTTTATTTAATAAAAATAATGGCAAGCAAAATCTTTAATGCATCAATGCCTTTCTCTATTTATTTACAATCTCCACAATTTCTCTGGATATTTAAAATGTAAACTCACATTCCATTAAAAATGCATATGTTTTTAATGCATGTTTTAAACTATCCATTTCATTTAAACCAACTAAATTTAAAGCATTCAACATTGCACTCTATATGTATTTCTGCAGAATTTATTATATAACTCTGTTCCATCCATCTCAACAGTTTGACAAAGCATTCTTTATATTCCCTTTCTTAATACCATAAAAACGTTCAGGCATTGTATGATGCCTGTTAGTTTTCTCTACATAGAAGGAAGTGATATTCAGAAAACAGTTAAATGCTGTGCTGAATTATACTGTCCCACTGCTCTGTTTTGGTAAATTCTACCTTCTCATACCTAAACAGCTCCAGTGAGAACTTCCAAGAATGTTAAATATGTGGGCTTGTCTATCTGTCTAGCTTCTAGACTGTAACTCTTCTTAAATGGAGAATGTCCAACTTTGAAGTCCTGTTTTCAGTGGAGTACAAAACATAAAACTCTCCAATACAGTAAAAGATATGTAGCTTAATAGAAATAATCACAAAAATATCTCATAACAAATACATTTTCATTAACAAGTAAGATGTCATATACAAGTATGGGCAAATAGCTTACACTTCAAATTGCAATACACATTACTTTTGTTGCACTGTGATGGTTCTCAGAAGCTTTTAAAGGACAACATGTAAGAATTTATTTACATTTCGTCAATATAATATCTAAAGACTGTAGTTTAAACTTTTATTTATAAAGCCTGTAATGCACTGTCTGACTTTATAGGGCTGTCATGGCACATTTTTTTCATATTATACCACAATATAAACAGATGCTGTAGTGATATTTTGAGAAATATTTTATATCATTATAACTGGGAGAAAAATAATGTGTAGTATACCTTAACAAAAGTATCTTTTGACTAGCTTACTTATTTATTATTATTTTATGTATTCACATTTGATAACCAGGAATCCGACTGGACAGCAATTGTCCATTTTCAGCGGAGTCCTGGGGAGAAAAGCTCCAACACAATTAAAAAAAGAGAATACAATTTACAATGACATGAGATAAAAAGTTGCAGATTACTTTAACATAGTATAAAAAGTTGCAAGTTGCTTACAATCAGGCAGAGCATAGATATAAGTTTGCAGGTGGATGTCACAATGTAAAGATATTTCTGTTAATATCAATGAGTATTCTATTATTGGATAAAAGATGACATTTTTATACAGCATGAGCATAGCAGTTTGCAGTATTCCACTGATGGATGGATGAACAGATGACTATTTGTAAAAATATTTACAGTATTTATAATGAGCATTGAGATGCATTCAGGTCAGTGTTGTGTAGTCTGAACAGTGTCCCTAACAGAGCATGCACCTGAGTTGTTAAAAAGGTTTCCCTGTAGTAGTATGCTGTTTTATGGTGGTTTGTTACAGTTGTTGTTTTATGGTGGTTTGTTACAGTTGTTTTATGGCGTTTTATTACAATTGCATAGGTGGTTGGAGTAGAGATATGATTTTAGGAGAGTCTTAAAGGAGGATGTAGAATTTAGCTGTCTAATGTCAGGAGGAAGTTGTTCCAGGTCTTGGCAATTTCATGGGCAAAAAGAGATTCCCCTGAGTTGTATCTGCAAAAGATGGTTTCAATTAAGGCTTTGTTGCTAGAGTGTAGTTGTCTATTAGGATTGTGGAAGTTAAGGAGGATGTTCAGGGCAGGAGTATTTTCAGTGTAGTACATTATTTGGTGGGCTAAGTTGAGTTGGTGATAGTTTAGTAGGTTAGGGAATAGTAGCCAATGTAGGGTTTGTAGGGCATGGCAATGGTGGAACGTGGCTTGGCATCGGCTGCAAATCTGGAGATTATTTTGTAGCAGGTGGAGAGTTTGCTTAAATTAGTTTTATTTAGGTTTGTTGAAATGAAACAAAAAAGGCCCAGAATGATTAAATGTCCACAATCATACAAAAACCAGGATGCAAACTTGAAAAATCACGTAGACCACCACGCTGGAAAGCATAAACTTTAATATAACAATAAAATCACAGCAGGACTTCAACAGGTCCATAAAGTACTGAATCAAACAAAGCTGTATATATTTAAACATCAAACAATCAGCATTAAACCCTCCTCCTTTTTAAAATAGGTTTCATAGTTAAGACACAATTCAGACCAAGTGGGTTGTCAGCCAAAAATTCAGCTATCCAGCCAGATTCAACACTCTCAGTTCTATTAGCAACATCCCCACCCCTTACATTAACATAAATCATCTGTAAAATCATAAAAGAAAAAACATGGTAATTATGTAGGGCTATATGTTGTGACAATACATTATGTTTAGCTTTCAACCTAATATCTCTTAAATCCAGCAAAATCCAGTCCTTCAACTGCCAGTTTGTCTTTTCAACATAGAAGGAACAATACAAATAAATGGATTACTCACTATTAAGGTAGCGGCAAGTATAAAAATTGAATCTATGTAAATCAAGCCGCTACTCCACGGCTAAACTGTAATGTGTTAGTAACACCAACACCAATACAAAAAGCAGCTTTGAAAAAAATTTTTTCTTAGATCTCCTTTTCAGATTTCGTTTTTATTAAAATATAGAACCATAAAATTCAGAATGCTTAGTTCACAAGCATCCAGTCCCAATATAGTGAAACAATGTTTCTATCAAAAGATGCAGATAGCAATTAGATACAAACTGGCATATCTTGAATTATCTTTAGTTGTAGCCTTTCAAAACCAACATACCATTCGGGTCTTTCTCGGCGTCAACAGTTCTTCTCTTACAACACTGAAAACTCAAAGAATATTGAGTTAAAACGCCTTAGTTTAAATAATCTTACATAGTAGCATTTAGTTTAGCACAGTCCTTCGACGCTGCTAAGTAGTTGAATGCTACTTTGGCTTCCTTGTATAAGGCTTCACACCACTCACAAAATAAATTCTTGGAAAATGAATAGATTTAAAAAGTATCATATAAGTCCACAAAATGTATCCAAACTCTCATATGATAAGCGCTTTCGGATAAACCTTCATCAGATCATACAAACGGGACTCCATTACTCTTTATTTGAAATAAATCTACAACCAATGACAGCCTGAGTCACTGACAACACTTTTGTGACATCATTTCATGCCCCATTGAATCAACATTTACCGGCTTTCCTCAAACAGAATCATCACAGAAATCCAAGAGCTATGAGCCAGGACAGGAAAGGGAAGAAAACCATGAATTGAACCAGAACTCTTTAGTGATGAATTTGTCTGATTATTCTTTGAAACTGGAGGAAATCAGTGTATTAGAGAAAGGGCTCACATTTATTCCCTCTTTGAAATCAGACTTAAGTGAATTTGTATTGGATTTGAAGTACTTTTCAAGAAATGTGACTCTACGTAGTATATATGGGAATAGCAAACCGGAGAATAAAGCACTTAAGAAACCTAGTATATTTGTCCCCATAAATCATCCGGCAGTGGATCTGTTCACTCGCATGTGTAATGATGAGGTTGGTTTTGAAAGGCTACAACTAAAGATAATTCAAGATATGCCACTTTGTATCTAATTGCTATCTGCATCTTTTGACAGAAACATTGTTTCACTATATTGGAACTGGATGTTTGTGAACTAAGCATTCTGAATTTTATGGTTCTATATTTTAATAAAAACGAAAGCTGAAAAGGAGATCTAAGAAAAATTTTTTTTCAAAGCTGCTTTTTGTATTTATGTTGGTGTTACTAACACATTACAGTTTAGCCGTGGAGTAGCGGCTTGATTTACATAGATTCAATTTTTATACTTGCGCTACCTTAATAGTGAGTAATACATTTATTTGTATTGTCTTTTGTTTGGTATATACTCACTATACATGGCAGATAACTCCAATGTAAATGAAAAGACAGTAACTGGCAAAATGAAGACTGCGCTTATGTTTATGTCGTCGAGTATGGGAACAGAAGCTGTGGGAGGAGCAGTTAATCCCCTGCTGCAGGTGAATTTTGAATATCTAAATAAAAGTGAACTGATTGATACCACAGATGATGCTACTTTTGACGCCATTATAAATGAAGCTGAAAATACTGCATATCGTCTTAAAAGGTTAACATGGCGGCGTTATCACATGGAAGCTAGTATGCATAAACAAGTCATTCTGAGAGGAATGCGAATTAAATGTATGCCCAGTTATGGGAATCAATATCCAGAATTACTAGCAAGATGGCAAGCGATAAATTTAGAGACCAGTTTTCGCTACATGCGCTTGCTAATAGAGTTTTTCAAACCAGAAGAAGAGAAAGCAGCAGCCTTTATTCAAGACAAACAAACAGAATTGGAGAAATATAAACTAACTAATAGTCAAATTACAAAGTTAGAGACATTGCAATTTAATCTTAACATGTATGAAGCAAGACTTAAGGAACAGAAGATTAAAAAACTATCAAGGGATATTGCGGACTTTAAGAATGGTCGAATCTTTGAATGGCCCAGAGAGGAAAGGAGATTTGAGACTCGTCCATCAAGACTTGTAGATAAAAGAATGACTACAAAAGAGAATCAAGGTAGATTAATTCAGAATAAGACATCTACAGTTATGGAAGATACAGCAACTACATCCACTATTAGTGATTCCGCGCAAGTGATAGAGAATGTTATCACTACTTTAGCAGTGAATGTAGACAAACCTGTGGATATAGGCACTCTTCCAATGAAAGGAGCATTTCATGCTCCATTGAATCAACATCTACCGGTTTTCCTCAAACAGAACCATCACAGAAATCCAACAGCTATGAGCCAGGACAGGAAAAGGAAGAAAACCATGAACTGAACCAGAACTCTTTAGTGGTGAATTTGTCTGATTATTCTTTGAAACTGGAGGACATCAGTGTATTAGAGAAAGGGCTCACATTTATTCCCTCTTTGAAATCAGACTTAAGTGAATTTGTTTTGGATTTGAAGTACTTTGCAAGAAATGTGACTCTACGTAGTATATATGGGAATAGCAAACCGGAGAATAAAGCACTTAAGAAACCTAGTATATTTGTCCCCATAAATCATCCGGCAGTGGATCTGTTCATTCGCATGTGTAATGATGAGATTGAACAAATAAGAACAGGGAAAGATACAAAACATTATCACAACTTAACTAGAGAAGAGAGACAAGCTTTTATTTAATTTACAGCATAATGAAGAAATAGCGCTGAAACCTGCGGATAAAGGAGGGACCATTGTCATTCTTTCTTCAAATGGTATAGGAACAAAATGCTTGAGATGCTTAATGATAAAGAGACATACTCTGAAGTACATCTATGTAAACTAGAAAAAAATATAATAAAGGTTCAAGAACAGTTGCATGATATGCTTATGGAAGGTGCCGTAAGCATTGATCAATATAACTTCCTTAATGTTGCCCATCTGACTGTTCCATCTATAAGTGGGTTACTTAAAATACATAAAAATCTTTTGGACCCTCCCTTACGTCCCATTGTTGCAGGGCAAGGATGAGTTACTGAATACATGTCTATGTACGTGGAAAAAGAATTGAAGGAAGTACTACTAAATATATCAAGCGTCTTGAGAGACACAGATGATTTCTTGAAGAAGTTTAGACTGACTATGGATACACTGCAAAATAGAACAGATCTTTTATTGACCACTTTGAATGTAACAAGCTTATTTATTCAATACCTAACGAATATGGGGTTGAAGCAGTGAGACGAATTATTAGACAAGAAGGAATTAATAACAATAATGCCAACCTTATCTGCTCTCTCTTACAAATAATTCTGAATACCAATTTCTTCATTTATGGACCTTCGATCTATTGGTAGCATTGGGGTGTTGCCATGGGCACCCCCTGCAACAATAGTTATGCGAATATAGTTCTTTTTGATTGGGAGAAGAAATACATTTTAAGTGCTACTAACCCATGGTATGCCCAGGTAAAATATTATGGTCGTTTTGTGGATGACCTGTTCCTGCTTTGGGAAGGGAATGAAAATCAATTTCTGTTGTTTATGCAATATCTCAATGATACGACCACATTTTTGAAATTTACAGGGCAATGTTCACATATCTCTGTTAACTTCTTAGATATTAATATTTTTTTTTGTTCATGAAAATCAAATTCAGACCTCTTTATAGAGGAAGCCAACTTGGAAAAACCACTATCTTCATAAAAATAGCATGCATCCTAAGCATGTTACGAGCAATATAATGAAAAATGAACTTACTAGGATTACAAAAAGATGCACACAAGATGTAAATTTGTAAAAAGAAATGGTTGATTTGAAAGAATGCTTGCATAAGTGTGGTTATACTGAGAGAAATACAAACCTAGCAATGGGCTTGTTTCAGAGTAACCAAGTTAATAGTTCAGAAGTTAACTTAAAAGAGAAAAATCAAGGAGCATTCCCTGTGTGTCTAATGATCACATATAGTGCAGACAATAAATTGATCAAAGATGTCATATATAAGTATTGGTCAATTCTTACCCAAGATGTAAAACTTTGTAATATAGTAGGTGGTAAACCACAATTTTGTTATAAGAATAAAAAGAACATTAAAAGACTCCTATGTATGAAAGATGGTTTTTCTAAACCTAAGTTAACAGGATGTAAAGGCACCTTTAGACGTGGGAAATGCTCTGCATGTGAACACATTGATACTAGTAATACATTTATACATCTGGATATGGGTAAGGACTTTATTTTTCATTGCAAAGCTATGTGTACTTCTCAAAATGTTATTTATCTGGCAACTTGCAAACAATGTTCATCATTTCATGTTGGTAAGACTAATCAGATTTTCAAGAAAAGAATACTTTTTCATCTTAGTGATATCCGTAGAGAAGATTTGCATAATGTATTGGCGTTGCATGTATCTAGATTTCCAACACATAGTTTTTTATTCAAAGTGTGGGCAATACTGTTCCTTCTATGTTGGAAAGACGAACCGGCAGTTGAATAACCGGAGTTCGCAGCATTTAAGAGATATTACATTGAAAGCTAAACATAATGCATTGTCACAGCATATAGCCCTACATAATGACCGTGTTTTTTCTTTTATGGTTTTACAGGTGATTTATGTTAATGTAAGGGGTGGGGATCTGTTAATAGGACTGAGCGTGTTGAATCTGGCTGGATAGCTGAGTTTTTGGCTGACAGCCCACCTGATCTGAACTGTGTCTTACCTATGAAACCTATTTTAATAGAAAGGAGGGTTTAATGCTGATTGGTTGATGTTGAAATATGGATCTACCTGAAATGATCGACAAGCTAAAAGCACGACGACGGAAACACCAACACGAAAAGAATGAAAGTTGAAATACCCGACAGTGTAAATGCCCGACAAACCACAATCCCAAAACTCAATAAAACAAAACAAATCCATTTCCGAAAAACACACACACAACACAAGCACACCAAAAACCTTACAAACCTACACTAAACCTTACATACACAACTATCTATGCACTAACCTTAACCCAAACCCTAACCCTAAGGTCTGTTACTATCGCACACTTACCTTACCTGCAGCCTAACCCTAAAGTCCGTCACTATCGCACACTTACCTTACCCGCACCCTAACCCTAAAGTCCGTCACTAATGCACACTTACCTTACCCACAGCCTAACCCTAAAGTCCGTCACTATCGCATACTTACACAGTCACGCTCGTTTCGCATGTCGGTGTTTTCAACGTCGGGATTCTGGACTGTCAATCATTTACGTTGTCGGTCTTCTGGTGTCGGTCTTCTCATTGTCGGCGTTTTCAGCTTTTGTTCTTTTCAGGTAGATCCTTAGATATATACAGCTTTGTTTGATTCAGTACTTTATAGACCTGATGAAGGCAGCACCCAAAATCGCATGTCCTGCTGTGAGTTTATTGTTTTATTAAAGTTTATACTCTCCAGCGTGGTGGTCTACATAATTTTTCAAGTTTGTTATTTAGGTTTGTTAGTGAAGGGGAAGCATATAACAGTGTGGACAGAAGATGAGTTCTAGCTATGGCAACATGACATTCTGAGGCACGGTACCTTTTACATTTATAGATGGAGCCTAGTTTTTTGTGGACCTTAGAGATGGTTGTTGATATGTTGTTTGGTATGTGTTTATTAAATCTGAGTTGTTAGGCAATGGTAATTCCTAGGAGACTGGGGTGATTTGGGTGTTTTTGGTGGAGAATATGGAAAAGGGGAGGTTAGTGGGTTTGGTTGGGTAGAACAGCATGAATTGGGTTTTTTTGGGGTTAAGTATAAGTTGTGAGTTATTGAGCCAGTTCTCAATTTCAGTGAATGTTAGTTGAGCTTTTTGCTGAAGAAGTTGGATGTTGGGTTCAGAGCATATGAGGGTTGTGTCATCAGTGTATTTGACTATATTGGCTTTTGTGGCTGCTAGGTGGAGTTGGTTGGTGAAGATATTAAAGAGCAGTGGGCCGATGATAGAACTTTGGGGTACACCTAGGGTGACTGGGAGTGGTGGGGATAGGGAGTTTTTTCCATTTGACAGACTGGTTTCAGTTGCCTAGGTAGCTTGTGAACCAGAGCAGAGTGGGGTTGTTGAAGTTAAAGTCATTGAGACAGGTTAAAAGTTTTTTGTGAGATTCAGTGTCAAATGCCTTAGCTAAATCAAGGAAGGTAGTAGAAGCAAGTTTACCTTGGTTCCTATAGGGGTTTATAGTGTTGGTGAATCTGAGTAGGGCAGTGGAGGTACTGTGAGATGGACAGAAGCCATGTTGGGTTGGAGAGAGAAGGTTATTGGAGAGGAGATGGGAGAGGATTTGGTGATGTATGCATCTCTCTTGAATCTTTGACAGGGGTGAAAGAATTGCTATTGTGCGATAGTTAGAGAGTTCCGAAGACAGTCCACCTTTGTGAAGGGGAATGAATAAAGAGGTTTTCCACAAGGTTGGCACTGTGTTTTCAGTAATGGATCTGTTAATTAGTAATGAAATAGGATAGGCTACGACTGTGGATGCGAGTTGGAGGTATTTGGCAGGGATGTTGTCAGTGGCGAGGGTGGTGGGTTTGAGTTTAGTTAATAATTTTTGTATATAGGATATTTGTACTGGAATGAATGTGAAGGGGATACAGTATTGTTGGGTTATAGGAGGCTGGGGGATGTTGGTGGTGGTGGAATCATTTATGATTTTAAGTATGGAGGAGGTGAAGTAGTTGTTAAAGCTACAGGCAATATCGAGATATTTCCATTTGCACAAGCAAATTTTCACCATTAAAAATTATTTGTATGAAAACTGACTTGTCTAAGATGGCAGTAGGATGAAGCTTTTACAGTGAGCAAAATACACAATGGCCTTAAGTTTGCTAATGTCATTAAACACTGGGTGGTTGGGCAGTTATTTAAGTGTTGGGCTAGACTGCAGGCTTATCGGGCAGTCCAGAGGCAACCACCTAGTAATGAATTGCTGCCTTCTTTCTTAATAGCATTTCCTAGAAATAGGATTACACTGCAAATGTTACTCATGAGGTGCTTGCAAATCTTCTATAAAATTGGGTTTCTTAAGTTAAGTGAACTGTTGGAGAGGAAAGAGAATTATTCAATCTTTAACACAGGTGGGGGTGGGGGTACAGAGTAATACAAAATACTCTGGTTATGGGTTTCCAAGACTGATTAATTCAGGTAATGTCAGCAAGTCATCTTGGAGGAAGACAATGCCGAACTACTTTGTCCAGTTGGAGGGGGCTATGAGGTCAGTAGACCTTGTGGTCATGGTGCTTTCAGGTGAGGGTTTATGAGGGCAACAGTTTGAAATGATTCTGAAAATGCCTTGTATCAATCCATGCTTTTTTGAACCCATCGTGGCATCAATTTGTCTTTTTTTTTCAACTCATCTCTAAAGGACAGGAAAGGCATTCAGTTTAGCTAGACAAGGGTGACAATGTGATGGAAAGGCATTTGGGCAGGTAGATGGGGTGATCCAGTTGAGTAGGCATAATAACTTAATTATCTCTTAAACTAAGTATGAGTTTTGTTGCAGGTTCCAATATATTACTTTTTAATGGATAATCCTACCTCCATTCATCAGGTAATTAATCCAGAATTCACCAAGGTGGGAAATACTTTGGTTTTTATTACCAGAAAATGGAAGATGTATTGAAGAGGCCTTGTTATAGTATTGGGATCTCAAGCAATTTTGGGACACCAGCTTACAGAAATCTTTTCTGAGCAGTATGTGTGAACAATCTTTTATGTGAATGCCAGTGACATAAAAAGCTGCACTGAATGTCTGGCTAAATCAGCCAAGATAATATAGTGCTTAGAAATATTTCCTCTCTTTATCAAGGCATAATTATTAATATAAATAAATATTTGTATTGAAATAATTCCTCTAATAATCAAATGTCAGACAACAGATGCAAGCTAGCTATAAGACTTCGCAGTGAGTTTTTAGAATTGTCAGCTCAACCTGCTATTAGGATAAAGACTGACTGGAAAGGTCACAACAGCCTGAAACAAAGGTCACACACTGACACACACTAATGTATTATAACAGCAGGAATGGCTCTTCTATTAGAAGTTGTATAAAATATGTATTAGTCAGTACTTTTTCTATTTCTATCAAAACATTCCTAAACTATATGTGTAAAGAATGCAAACAGTGTAAAAGACATGATTTGTAAAATGTACATATATGCCATAAATAGCAAAGAATCAGGAAAAGTATATTGTTCCATTTCACACATTATCCATAGAATGAATGACAGGAGCAGATGTTGTGCCTTGCATATACATGCTGCAAAGCTGCGGACTTTATATGAAGTTTTTATTAAGCTTTTGTATTGTACTACTTTGTAAGTTGCGAACTTTCATTAGTTCTGAATTATTCAACAACAGTAATAATGTAAATATGAACTGCAGCTGTAACAATAATAAATAGCCTTTCTCATTAGAAATGTGATAGACAATTAAGCAGTAAGAACATATGATGATAAAGCAAGCTGAAGAAAGGAATGCTGACTCTGTACTTGTCACTAAAAAAGGGAAGACACCTGTTATAGTAGTAACTTTTAAAATAGTCTGCTCACAAGCAATTTTAAATAGATGTGTAACCTGATTTGGACACAATGTATGTCTAAAGAGGCAGGGCTGTATCTTTCAAGATTGTATAAAAACCCTGTCCTCATTTGTAATCTTTGTCAGTCAGTAAACCAAACTAGATAGTCAAGGAATAATAAAAACTGGACTGACCCTGGGATGCCTTGCTTTGCTAATCATTTATTCTTCTTTTTATTATAACTGCTTATAATTTTTCCTCATAGGTGCAGTGCTTGCAGATACGTTTACAGTTTTGGTGCCAAAAACTGGGGGAAGCAAGGCAGAAAGTGCAGAGGTTGGAAAGTTGATGTAAAGTTGAAATATTGCAGAAAGGTCTTGACTTTTAAAAGTCAGCGAATAAAGGAAGAATCTAGAATCCTCAAGATTGGATCAGTTTTCACCCGTAGAGGGACAGAAAAACAAAGAATCCTCAGGATAGGATCAGTTCTCCTCCATGGAGTCTCATCCGCAGATAAAGGAAGGGGGGGGGAGCTGGCCAGCTAATTCCCAAGACAGAATTTCCACACTGCCAAAATAGGGTGAGACTCTAGTCTTTCTGTTGTTTGTAGAATGCACTAAAGCTTTGTTCTCCTATAGTTACATGTGTAGTCTGTAATTTATGAGGCATGCAGTTAGAGGAATTTGCATGGTAATAAGATTTTTAAATGTGGTAGGGCTAAGGCATCACAGCTGATACAACCAGAAACTAGATCTGAGAAAGTGATTTTTAAAAGTAACAGTATTACAGATTTAAACCAAGATTTTATACCAGAAAAGTACCTGTAAGCAGATCTAGAAACAGATATTTATTAAGATTTGCTAAACCATTTCAAAATAAATTTAAAAGTGTTACTGAGGAAATGTCTCAGGAATAATCTGACAGGTTTGTTTCATTCTCTGAAGGAAGAGAGATGTCATATTCTAAAAATACCTCAGAGAAAGCTAAGGTATCAAGGTTAATTTTATCTCTGAATTTTCCCAGATTTAAAGAAGTTATAAACCAAGCAAATAGTGCAGGTGGTAATAATTCACAGAGAGGAGATACTCAATGTTTATTAAATATTATTCATGAATGGGTCAGTCAAAAGCAGCAAATGTTAAGGGAAAAAAGATTAGTCCTATTTTTAAATTGCCTTCTTTGATTTATGAGTTTACAGAGTAGGGAAAAACCAAATCAAAATAAAAGAGATTTTGTTAAGAAAACTTTCATTCCAACTCTCTTACAACAGTTTCTGTACATTGAAGCTTTGTAAAAAAATATATATGTTCCCACTTACAGGAAAGTGTAAAAGGATCAAACAGACAAGTAAAAGAGACAGCAAATGAATTGACAGCTGTACAAAGAAAGAGAACACTAATGCCACATGCTCAGATTTGGGTAAGAGACCACTTAGACACATATGTAATAAGGTACAAGAACTGCAGTTAGTATTACTACAAGAACATTCCCAGGAACAAGAACTATAAACTTGCAAGGGTTGGGAAAAAAAATATCTCAAGCTCAAGTAAGTCTCCCTGCAAAAACAAAGATAGGGGAAGACACCTTCCAGCATGAATGGGTATCAGGTCCTCATCTACAAAACATCATTGGAAATGATATCTTAAAACAAAGAGGTTACATTATAGATTTTAGTAACAGAGAATTGATTAAGGGACCATTGTTGAAGTATTTGTCACTGTATTTGCATAATGTTTCAGAGATGACTAAGACCCAGGAGAGTATGATTTAGTTGAGTTATTAAAAACACCAAAGCTAAACTTGTCTCAGCTAATTTATTGCTATCAGGATATTTTTGCCAAACATACGAATGATTGTGGACAAGTCCCTGACTCTATTCTTAAAGTAAGAGGCAGTCCCAAGAAACCTATAAAAACAATATCCAGTAAAGAAAGAGGCAGAACAGGCAATACTAAATACTGTGAAAGCTTTAGAAGCTCAAGGAGTAGTGAGAAAAGTTAATTCACCAGCTAACAATCCATATTGGGCTGTACAGAAGCCAGATGGAAGTTATCGTCTTACTGCTGATTACAGAGAACTTAATAAGGTTATACCTCGTTCTTTGCCAATAGTAGGAAGCATGCCTGATCTTATTGCTCAGATTCAAGAAAAAATGAAAATTTTCTTCACATCAGATATGAGAAATGGTTTCTGAAGTATTACTCTGGATAAAGACTCACAATGGAAATTTGCTTTTACTGTAGAAGGCCAACAATATACTTGGACAAGAATGCCTCAGGGCTTTCATAATGCTCCAACAGTTTTTTATCATGTAATACAGGAAAAGCAAAACCCTCGACTAATATGCTTAGAGGAAACAAACAGGGAGATGAACTTCTCGATTGAAATGATGAGTCACTAGCAGCTTTCTCCAAGGTCAAGGAAGAACTCATTTCTGCACCTGCTTTGGGTGTCCCAGAAAGAGATAAAGAGTTCATCATACAGTTTGGACACAATGGTCTAACTATGATAGCCATAGTGTTGCAAAACAGAGGTTCTCAATATCAGGGTTATTATTCCTGAGCTTTGAGTCTAGTTGAGAAAGGAATGAGAGACTGTGAGAAGCAAGCCATCATAGCAGAATGGCGTACTGAAGTAATATGCCATATGATTCAGGGCTCTCCAATTGTGCTACAGAAAAAACGTACTCCAGTGAAATACATGTTAGAAGAAAATCCAAAGAGCATGAATAATGCATGATTTGGTAGAATCACTGCAAGTCTTGCAAGTTAGGAAGGAGGAATCAAAGTACAAATCCTTCAAATTAAGTTTTTACCAGAACTGTTTAATTACCAAGGGGAATCTGATGAATGTCCTGACTTGGAAAATGAAGAAGAACACTTGGGTAGGCACGCAAACTATTGAAGAGCATCAGAATTATATATATATATATATATATATATATATATATATATATGGATCCAGATTCTGGAGCTCTGAAATAGGGTGTTTTATGACAGAATTGGGTAATATACAATGCAGAGACCAAAGAACACAGGAAAGGTAGTCTCCCAGGGGGATGCTCAGCACAAAGAGCTGAACTTGAAGCAGTTAAACAAGCCTTGTTATTGCCCAGACCTGTAAGCATTTATACAGACAGTGAATATGTAGTCCAAGTCTTAACATCATCTCTTCCCATTTGGGCAAGGAGAGGTTTGATTACAACTAATGGTAAACCAATCAGTCACCAGGAAGTGTTGACAGAAATTTGGAGTTTGATAAAAGATGACAATCCTTCTATAGTGAGTATAAATAAGGTCACAGCTCATACCAAAAATGAGGTACACAGTCAGGCTAATAAAATAGTAGATCAGCTAGCAAAAGAAGGGGCCCTTGACTCCAAAAAAAAACTTATCCAATACAAAATGTTCCTTAATACTGGGCATGGGAAATAAATAAGATGAAAGAAAAGCAAATAAGAGAAATGGTACAAAATATTTTAAATAAGTGCCAAATACAAATGGATTTACCTCTAAATCCTTTACCCTTACATTGTACAGCTTACTTTTGTAAAGATCAGTGTACAGAGTATGAACATAGAGTGGAAAGTGAGGTAGGTAAAATTACCCAGATCCAGTGTGATGGGATCATCATAACACCTACTGTATGTAAATTAACAGTGACAGAAACAAATGAAATGAAGTCATTATGGGGTCCTGAATTTGAACAAGGTGCTCATATGATCTTAAATGCAAAAACAATCAAAGATAATCAGCAGTAAGGAAGCTTAGTAAAAATTCTAAGAGAACAGCCAGACATCATTAAGAAAAAGAAACTAGAATAATTTGAAATAACACAAGGAAGTGAATGGAAATGGGTTAGATTTCCAGAACCTTGTTCGGTATCAGGAGAATTCAGAAAAGGTCTGTTACATAGGGTACAAACAATTGAGCCTGAAAAAGGAAAAAAATGTTGTTAACTTATTATCATAATTTCTTAGGTCATCCAGGAAGGGAAAGACTACAACAAATTGTTAGTTCTAGATTTAAATGGGAAGGAATGAAAACAGACATCCAAAATCATGTAGACAGGTGTGTTACATGTGCCATGCACAATGTGAGAAAACGAAATAGGAGAAAACAATATAGACTCCCACAAGCACTGGGACCCAGGGAAAGGGTACATATGGATTTTGTAGGACCTCTTCCAACAGCACCAGGAGGGTTTTGTTTCTTACTTACTTTGATAGATGAATATACTGGATGGGTGGAGGCTAATCCAACAAAAAATAGTTAGAATAATAAGTGAAAGAATCATCCCAACATGGGGAGTACCCTGAGAAATACACAGTGATCAAGGGACTCATTTTACTGGAAAAGTGACAAAACAAATGTGTAAAACTTGGGGGATCAAGCAAAGGTTTCATACTCCTTACCATCCTCAGATTTCTGGAATAGTTGAAAGAGCTAATTGAACTCTGAAGGAAGTATTAAAGAAAATGATTTCTGAGTACAGGAATCATTAGGTAAAACATTTACCCAACATTTTGATTAAGATGCAAAATTCTCCTCAGGGATGTGGGTTAACTCCACATGAACTAATGACAGGTTGACCTATGAATTTACAAGCAGGAGAAATCCCTTATGGGATACCATTAGAAGAAACAAAATTGTGGGACCAGCTCCAAGACCAAATCATTTGGGCAAAAGGGAGATTCTGGGAAGCTGGACAAGCCCATAATCTAGAACTGTATAAATAAAATGAGATTTGGGAATTGAGGGAGGTACAATTGGAACAAGGAGATCTTGTAATGGTCCATCAGTTTGGAAACATGAGTAAATGGGATTCAAAATGGATAGGACCCTACACTGTTACCAAAGTGGGGTTAGTGGCTGTACAAATCCAGCCATATAAAAATCAGTCACCAAAAAATGGTTGGATTCATAAAGAGCATGTTAAAAGATTAAAATGGAGGGTAGAAAACTGAATAACTTATAAATGTAATAACTGATATAAAGGGACATAATATCAGATACAACTAATAAGAACATGATTCTTTTCTCTTCCAGCAAATATCGAACCATGAATATCCTGATATTAATCGTGATCCTGACAAGTTTTTACTCATCCATACAAGGAAAGGTGGACTTCAATACCTTTACCAAATCACTGTAAATGTACTCAGAAACTTTGAATGCTAAACAATGTTGGATCTGTGCTGAGATACCACAAGATGCAAACAGTAGGAATTCCATATGAACTATTCCATCTACCCTGCTGGAAATGTTGAATCTCACAAACTAAGACTGAGTTCCAAAGAATGATTCTATCCCAAGGAAATACCCTTTCTTGAGGCTTGTTCATACAAATGTGACTGCTAATGTTTGTTTACAAGGAGAAGGAACAAGTAATCACCCATTTAGTGAGAAAAATTATTGTAGTATTATTTATGCTACCTGAAATACCAGTGAACAATGTTTTGAATGTTTTTAGTAATGAAACTTGCTGGACATTTAGAAAAGCTAAAACTAAACACTGTATTACATAAATAATTCCAGTTTAAGCAGGCATATATTACATATGTGGTAAAAAAGCCTACAAATGGCTTCCTGAGAAATAAAATGAAATGTGATTGTGTTGTTTGGGACATGTAATTCCATCCATTAGACATACTAAAATGGATGTATGAAATGATGTCCTTGCATGAGCATCAATCTTTCTTTTCTATGGAAAAGGGAAATATATTTGAGACATTAAAAAACTGGCAGGTCTATTAGAGGAATTAAAAGTTACCATAGAAATTACTGCCATGAGAAATGTGGTCTTAGAAAACCACATGGCATTAAATTTTGTGCATTGGTAGGAGAGGAACATGGTATTTATATTCCTGATAATGAACCTGAAATCAGGAGTTACCTCAAGCTAATTGAGTAAATTGCTTAAAAAGCACAAATAGAAAAAGAAACATGGTTCTATTGGCTGAGTGGTTCTATCAGTGGCTGAGAAGGAAAACTAATGCAGCTTACACTGGTCATACTTGGTATATTAGGATGTGCAAACCTATTAATTGTTGTCATCAAGTGTGGAATCGAATATGTAAGACAACAAGCAGTACAGGTTTTGATAGAGGATAAAGTGCATCAGGTCCAAGACATCATACGATTTACGAAGTCTTCTGAACCAATGAAGCTTCATAATATGCACTAAACAAAATAAACAAACATGGGTTCTCATGTCTGTTCAGGGGGAACTGTTATAGTATTGGGATCTCAAGAAATTTGGGGACACCAGCTTATAGAAATCTTCTCTGAGCAGCATGTGTGAACAATCTTTTATGTGAATGCCAGTGACATAAAACGCTACATGGAATGCCTGGCTAAAAGGGCATCAGCCAAGATAATATAGTGCTTAGGAATAATTCCTCTCTTTATCAAGGCATAATTATTAATATAAATAAATATTTGTATTGAAATAATTCCCCTAATAATCAAATGTCAGACAACAAATGCAAACTAGTTATAAGATTTCACAGTGGGTTTTTAGAATTGTCAGCTCAGCCTGCTATTAGGATAAAGATAGACTGGAAAGGTCACAACAGCCTGAAACAAGGGTCACATACTGACACACACTAATGTATTATAACAGCAGGAATGGCTCTTCTATTAGAAGTTGTATAAAACATGTATTAGTCAGTACTTTTTCTATTTCTGTCAAAACATTCCTAAACTATATGTGTAAAGAATGCAAATAATGTAAAAGACATGATTTGTAAAATGTACATATATGCCATAAATAGCAAAGAATCAGGAAAAGTATATTGTTCCATTTCACACATTATCCATAGAATGAATGACAGGAGCAGATGTTGTGCCTTGCATATACATGCTGCAAAGCTGCGGACTTTATATGAAGTTTTTATTAAACTTTTGTATTGTACTACTTTGTAAGTTGCGAACTTTCATTAGTTCTGAATTATTCGACAACAGTAATAATGTAAATATGAACTGCAAATGTAACAATAATAAATAGCCTTTCTCATTAGAAATGTGATAGACAATTAAGCAGTAAGAACATATGATGATAAAGCAAGCTGAAGAAAGGAATGCTGACTCTGTACTTGTCACTAAAAAAGGGAAGACACCTGTTATAGTAGTAACTTTTAAAATAGTCTGCTCACAAGCAATTTTAAATAGATGTGTAACCTGATTTGGACACAATGTATGTCTAAAGAGGCAGGGCTGTATCTTTCAAGATTGTATAAAAACCCTGTCCTCATCTGTAATCTTTGTCAGTCAGTAAACCAAACTAGCTAGTCAAGGAATAATAAACTGGACTGACCCTGGGATGCCTTGCTTTGCTAATCATTTATTCTTCTTTTTATTCTAACTGCATATAATTTTTCCTCATAGGTGCAGTGCTTGCAGATACGTTTACAGGCCTGATGGATAAAGTGTGGCCCCAGTTACAACCAGCGGTGAATAAGATGAATGAGATAATCGACAAACCCGTGTGTTGTTGCATTTGTGTGTTAAACATTTGGGTTATGTGTATCTAAACATGACCTTGAGAATATGATATTAAGAACATGTGGATTGAAAAAAAGCACTGGCATTCTGGCTGTGTAGTTAATATTTCTAAATAGATTTGTCTGGGAAAATGCTGTATGTTACAAAGGAATGGAAAAAGGGGTAAAAAGTAGGTTAGTAATTGACTTTCTAAAGAGCCCATGTAGTAGGATTTATGATTTTGAGCCTAACATATTTCAAGGAAAAAGATCCAGCTTGGTTCCGATCAGATGGAATGGATTGATGGAGGCAGGTCTTGATTGGTTCAAACTTCAAATCAGCTTCTGTTGGAAGATCTTGGATGGGTCGTTTAATGTGAAGCAGATACTTGTTAATGAAAACTTCAACAAAGATAGCAAGGAAAAGGTAGGGTAGTATTTGCTAGGGGATTGTCTTTCTGTTACCAACTATCACTCTGCTTTCACCCACCCTACCTTTTACATATGCCTACCTTACCGCTCATTCCATTTATATCTCAAAAACGAAATAAACCTTTTGCTAGCAACCCTTTGTAAATAACCCAGTACTCTGTTTTGTGACATCTATCCTACTGCATAGTTATTTAGTTAACTATAACTGCAGGGCAGTATAATTAGTATAATAAGCCCTACTACTGTATGCATAGTTACTATCTTATCTATGTTCACATTGTAAAATTTAGTTTAATTATATTCTGCCTGACATTGTTGATATTATATAACTTAAAATGTTTTAATTGTACTGTATGTACTGGAGATTTTCTCCCTGGGCTTTTACTGAAAAGGGGCCTTTGTGTCCAGTTGGACTTCCCCGTTCAACAAATGTAACACAAATTAAGTAAAATAAACAAAACAAAAAAAATAAATAATAATAAAAATAATAATTCAGGTTAAGTGGAATGTTGTGGATAAAGACAACAGAGGGGGCAGGAAAAGGGGATTTGTCCTCCATATAAAGGAATGGAAAACATTACAAATTGCCAGGCAGGTAGAATTTCAGGGGAGATGGTATTAGGCATTCTCACATGGAGTGGATCATAATGGATCTCATAAATAAAGACATAGGGAATTTGCAGACTTTGGATCCAACCCAGTTTGGCTTTGTCAAAGGCAGATCATGCCTTTTAAATTTGGTTGACTTTTTCGAAACAGTCACCAAGGCCATTGACGAGGGAAAGGCAGTCCATACAGCCTACCTAGACCTGGCGAAGGCTTTCGATACAATACCCCACTCGGGTATCATTGAAAAACTCATCAACTTAAATGTAAACCCATACATTACAAGATGGGTTGCAAACTGGCTGAGTGACAGAACCCACAGGGTCAGAGTTGCTGGCGCCATGTCAGACTCAAAGCCTGCCACAAGTGGGGTCCCACAGGGCTCAGTCCTGGGACCACTCTTGTTTGGCATCTACTTTTCTGAAGTACAAGCAAACACAGGAGGGTTATGGCTGAAAAAGTTTGCAGATGACTGCAAACTGGGCGCCATAGTCGAAAACACAGCTGACACAGATATCCTTCAGAAGGGTCTCACAGAAACGGATAACTGGTGCCAGAGCCATGGCCTAAAGTTAAATGCCAAGAAATGCATAGTCATACCCTTCGGGAAAAACAAGGTTACCCCTAGCTACCATATAGGTGGCAATCCCCTGATCACAGAAGAAGTTATCAGGGACCTGGGGACCCAGGTTGACAGTAGCCTTTCATTCGACACTCATATTGCTAAAGTAGTTAGGAAGAACTTCTACATTGCCCACCTTATCATGAAGGGATTCACATCTAGATCAAGGGAGGTCATAGTCTCCCTATACTCATCACTCATCAGACCAATGATTGAGTACAATGCCCCATTCGGAATGTATCTGACCCGACACTTGCAGCAGCTGGAGAGGCCACAAAGTTCCTCACCAAAAGGATAAAGGGTCTCAAAAATCTGTCTTATGCTGCCCGACTGAAAGAACTCCAGTTATATTCAGTTGCTTACCGCTTGCTCAGAGGTGACCTGTGCCTGACATACAAGGCCATGTCAAACCCAGATTTGATGAACATGCTTCATCTCAAAAAATCTAGATCCCTCAGAGCCACAAGGGCGGGAGACTTAAACCTCGACACGGTTATTAATAGGATGTGCTAGAGGGATAGATTCATCACCCAAAGACTCCCTATGCTGTGGAACAAAATCCCGGTTTATGTGAGGCAGAGCACCTCGCTGGCCTTGTTCAAGAGGAATCTTGACCAATGGATGGGAGATCGCAGATACACCCCAGGGGTTACCTCAGTGTCACTGCTCGACAGAGGCACAGCAAAATAATGGGCATAGTTTCTCCAAACTAAATGGGTGGCGTAAGCCACAAAACTATGGGCTAGGCTTGTAAATGCCCTCGGGCAGATAGCCTAGTATGAACCTATGAACCTATGAACATATTGAGGCCTGATGAACATTCATCCCTTCTTCTGGTGTATGTGATACAAGCTTGACCCCATCTTCTTGCAAGCTGATGGTTCTGAGAAGTTTATGGAATAGCTGATGCTTCTAAAACTAACATGAAAAGGCTTCCCCTATGGCATTCCCTTGGTGTTCAATTATTACTGAGATTAATAGGATAGCTGATGCTTTGTAGTTGTTCTGGGTATAAGCTTCAACTACAGCCTTCCCTTGGTATACTGACTAATGGAACATCATTGATGATATTCAAATCTTTCAAGTGAAGAAGCGTACTTGGGGTGGGGAATGCCCCCAATCCCCAGAAGAGGTATGAGTATGCTCTCTAGGAAATTATGATGGTAGTGAGTAGAGAAAGCTTTGCTACCCTATTACCTGTGCTGTTGAACTGATCCCTCATCCTCCACCACCTTAGCTCTAATCGAGTGCATAAAAATTGGTGAGGATACGATTAAGTAGAGAAAGGTACAGCCTGTCAGCTGATACACATTGAAAAAAGAATAACAGCAGACATCATACCCTTAGGTACCTGGAGTAGAAAAATCTGTACTTATTTTGGAGGTATGTACCTTTTTTCTGGCCTAATTTACCCCTTCACATGATGTACCTATTTTTAGAGGCATGTACCTATTTTCAGACTTAATTAATACCTTCATATGATTTTTCACCCCCCATCACATATGATTTTGAAGCTGTTTAATACACAGGAAACCAGACTACATGGCCAACATATTGTTGGCATCAATAAATTAAAGAAAGGGGACATATTATTAGCTCCCCTTTTCAGAACTAAAAAATAAACGACTTTGCGGAAGATACATTTTTGCAATATAATTCATTAAAATATACAGATTTACAGTCTCATGATAATATGCTTATATATTTGTGTCATTTTTGTCACTCTCAATTTATAAAGTTGTGCTTCTGAGTAGTATCCCACAATCATTCTGGAACTAGGAGGAGTTAATACCTATTAAGTATTCAAATATTATGCTAATTAGGTATCCAGAATATTTTTTGTTTGCTTCTTCATTTTTGTTTTTTGTTTTTTTTGTTTCTTTGTTTTGCCTGATGTACCTATTTCTCAAGAGTCTTTGTAAATATTTTCAGTGTCTACAAATTGAGAGGCATGCATTTATTATTTGGATTCACATGTTGCATGGAAATCAGTTTTGGTCATAAATCATTCTAAATGTGTTTTAGATGCAATAGGAATTGCTAGAAATTTTCAAAGAATTGACTGATGATGCAGTGAGTTCCTTTTGTAAGCATGCTATCTTGTAAGTTAATGAACTCCCAAGAATGCATTCAAAGTATGCTTGTATAATTTTGGGGAGTGGGAATCCAGGAAAAATGAGTATGGGAACAGATTTTTCCTTCACCCTGCTACACTGTAACATGATTTGTTAGAGGTTCCAACAGGTAGTGGGGCTGGAATTTCCATTAGAGAGAGATGCCAAGTGTTAATCAGGCATCTGACAATGTGGGGTTTAGACAGAAGAGGGAATTTGAGATCTTGAGGTTATATAAACAGGTGTATAGAAAAGGCAGAATTCTTCATGAAGGATCCAGTGAAGGTGTGGGTTGCTCCACTTTGTTCTGGGCTATGATGTACAAGACATAAACCTTTCTTGCAAGCTGATGCCCACCATGAAGTTTGCAGATAAGTGATACTTCCTAGGCTAGTACAGAGAGAGGCTTCAGCCACAGCCTCTCCTTAGTTCATAGATTCATAGATTAGTACTAGGCTAACTGCCCTTACGAGCCACTTTTTAAGCCTAGGCAATTATCCCTTGTGAGACTCAAACCCTGCAACTTGTATTTGTAAGGCAAACACCTTAACCATTAGGCCACCCTCCCAACCCAAATGATATGTGTTGCAGTAGGACTCGAACCGGGAATGCCTGTTCGTGATGCGGATGCTCTGACCACTACACTATTGACATTAACGACATTAATATTGGTGAATAAGCTGATGCTTCCTAGGCTAGTACAAAGTGAAGCTTCAGTTATGGCCTCTCCTTAGTGGTGAATGGTTTCCGATACCTGAAGGACAGCTGAAGGCTCCAAGCTGGCTCAGTGTAAAGTATCCACAGCTGCCTTCCGTTCCCTTGATGATAGATGGTCATTGATGATTGAATGTTGAGTACTTTTCTTTGGGAGGTTATGGTGATGGTAGGTAAATGAAGCTTTGCTCCCCAGTTAACTATGATGTTGAACTTAACTGTGTATCTCTCACAGCCTTAGATATAATTGAGCATATCCAGACTAATAAGGATACCTCATTCACAGGAAGTACAAAATGTTAGCTGACTTGGGCTGCAGAATTTATGGCTGTGGCCTTCATGCCTTCTGCTGACTTGGAGAATAAGAAACGTATTTTATGCACTAGTTGCATTCATATGTTAGATGTAACACAGTTTTGGTCATGCGTCATTCTAAATGTGCATAAAATGCAAAAGCAGTTGCTAGGATTGTTCAAGAAATTACTAACAATATATAATGTATAAGCAGAAAGATGGTAGAGTGACTGCTTTTTGAAAATATATTGTTCTGCACATTAAATTGCACAATTCTTGTGAGGACAGAATCCAAGACAGTGCCTTGACTGTCTGCTCTTAGTTGCAGTTCTAGTCATTGCTAATTACCCATCCCTGACTTGCTTCATGTTCTCATTAAACCTAATTATAACATTGTAACTGTGACCATTTGTTTATTTTAATTTATTTATTTATTTATCTATCTATTTGAAATTTGTTAACTGGAAAAGAGAACAGGTCGATTGACCCTCTTCAGCCAAAACCCAGACACCAGAAGAGCAACGCACAGAATATAACATGTTTTGAAGCCACAGAGACCACACTGACAGTGCAAGGTTATAATGTCTTCCAAACATTTAGACCAGCTACTACACAGACAGGAACTAAAGGTGGAGGTGTCTTGATTTACATAAAAAATAAACATACCTTAAGGCTGGTCAAACAGGACAATATACATGAACTTCTCCACATTCAAATCACCACAGGCAAAATTCAATACCACTTCCTTGCAAGTTATAGAACCTCGTCTATGACCCAGGAATCCCATACTATGTATTTAAATGTACTGGAAACACTCACCATGCAACCCAATACCACATTTATGGGCGACTTTGATTACCCTACTAACTGGAATCATGTATTACACCAAACATACAGGCACAGAGATTCCTGGATTTTGTAAACACAAAATCCCAAAATCCCTGAACTAGATTATCAGCACAACAACATGGGGTTCAAACATACTGGATCTGGTCCTCACTAATATGTGAGAGTACTGCACACCCCATAGTATAATGTCTTCTCTGGTAAGGTCAGACCACCAAATGGGTCTGTTTTGAAGTAAAAACAAAACCTGGAACCCCAGCTAACCCTGGAATATTCAGGAACTACTATAAGGCTAACTTCCTAGTATTAAGTGATAACTTAGCAAAATTGCAAGCCCCCATAAACCCTGAGAACACTGCTGCGCATGCAGAACTGTTCACAGAAACCCTATACAAGCATGTTAATAGCTAAACAGAGGTAGCTGTACCCATGAGGAAGAAGTACAGAACTCACTCAGAAAAACAAGCCACCCTGGTGGAATCACAGAATCAATAGGCTGTATAACAGAAGGAAGAAAATCATGGCAAAAATTAAGAGGAGCAGCACCCAGCAAGATAAAAGCACTAACATCAAACTAAACGAACAAATCAGAGCACAAATAAAGTCTAGTAAATCTAAATTTGAGGCTTTCTCTTGCTACTCCTCCACCCTTAAAATCGCATAACAGATAATACTCCTTAACAATTTTTTTTGCTATGTGCTAATAAGAACATTTTGTATGCGTCACTTTAACTATTTTACCTGTTAGAAAACAGGCATGCACATGATTTTGTTTGTGATTCCTGGCAGGCACTTTTTAATTTCCCCACTGGCATTTATAGATCTGCCAAATCTTCACCATGCACAATGTGCTTATTCATGATGGAAAATCAATGTAAAGGGCTTAAGAAAGTATTGGAAGAAAGAGAAAATACCTAGCAGCAGCCTGAATACTTTTCATTCCTTAATCTGACATTTAATGGCATTGTGTAATAGAAATCAGTACATATATCCACACAGTACCTAACCTTATTATCTTTCTAAGTGGAAAACAGAAGTCAGTTTACTTACTCAAGTGCATCAGTCCAGACAGATATAAATGAACAAGAATGTTTTTCATCATTGCAGAAAGTGTGTAGGTATATAAAGCATATCTCATTCCATAACAGTATGTCTGTTATTAGAGACGTCATTCAGATTCACCCCTCTTTCTCTCTTTCTCTCTCTCTGGGAAAATGCCCACTACATGGGTGCAATATATGCCCTACAGACTTGTAGTTTTTTCCTCCTATTTATTAACATAATTAAATACCTGGTATTTAAAATTTATTTTGCTAAAGCTTTCAGAATAATGACACAGTGGTACTGCTCACTTGTATCATTCAAATTAATTTGATACTAGAGAAATGATAAAAACAAACTAATCCAGCTGCATTACTCTGATATCAGCTCAATTTCCATAGTCCACTTTTATATAATGTAACATGGGAAATCTTTTAGCAAGAATAAATTGGCAAAGTCACCCTGTGAAGGTATGAGTTGCACACATAAAGAACTGTTATTTCAGATGGCAGAAATATTTTTAGAAAATAAAAAATATAATAATACCAGCAATCCTAACAATTACTTATGTCCACAATGTCAGCATTCTGGGATGAAAAAAGTCAGGGATATTTGCCATATTTACCTAACACAAAAAGAAATCATCCTTAACGCTCCATAACTATTAGAAAAGCAGTGACCAAATCCAAAAACTATAAAAGTCATGGTGGACATAGTTTTAAAGCAGTAAGAGAAAACTCATGAAACTTAAGAGGCTGCCACATTAGGACAAAGTCAGTTGTCATGGAGGACACCACAAGGACAGAGAGGGTACAGCAGTAAGTTGTGTGGTGAAAGTGATAGAAATATCTGGAAGGAAGGAAGTGCAGATGCTGTGCAGAGGAGTTTCAGAAGAAATGGAGAAATGATTCAACTTATAGGTTCATAGGTAGATACTAGGCTATCTGCCCAAGGGCATTTATAAGTCTAGCCAGAGTGTGTCGGCTTTCGTCGCCCCATTGATTAATTAACTGATCTTCTGTCAAGCAGAGCCAATGAAGTGATCCCAGGGGTGTATTTTCTGTTATCCATCCACTCGTCAAGATTTCTCTTGAAGAGTGTTAGTGAGGGGCTCTGCTAATGTAGTTTGGAATTTTGTTCCAAAGCATGGGGAGTCTCTGTGACAGGAATCTATCCCTCCACCATGTTCTATTTATTGTTGTGGTGAGATTTAGCTCACTAGAGCGCATGGCTCACAGTGACTTGGATTTCCAGAACAAGTACAAATATGACTCTGTCATTGTTCATGTTGGTATGAATGACCTGAGACATACCTCCCTGGACTACATGAAAAGAGACATGGAAGAGCTCTCTGATCATGTAGCCCAGGCTGGTATGACCCTGAGTAGCATCCTGCCCTCACCAAGAATGATACCTCAGTATAAAGAAAAAATTATCAATTTCAACAATTGGCTAAGCTTCTGGTGTCATTCAAAGGGGATCCAGTGTCTGTCAGCCTGGGACGACATGCTCGACAAGCCACATTGCTTCGCAAGAGGTGGCTTGCACCTGTCACCCCTAGGCTTTCGAATACTGGTCAAGGCTCTTGCTGCCCCATAGTGCCTTTTTTAGACAAGGCTCAAAAGTCAAACCCACCTCCGTAAACAGCTCAATTAACAAAAAACTGAGGGTTATGCTACTCAGTGCCAGGAGTTTAAATCTCAAAATGCACACGCTCAAAGCACTCCTCAGTATGGAGAATGTCGACATCTGTGCAGTAACTGAAACCTTGTTCAAGGCTCCAGAGAACACCCCAGCACTACCGGGCTAAAACTCTTACCACACGTTTCAGCCATAGAACATGGACCGAAACACAAAAGGAGGTGGTGTATCCATATTCATCAAGGATACCTACACCTCCAGGTTAGTGGCACAGCATGATACCTCGGAGATCCTCCATGTGCAATTATTTATTTATTTATTTGTATTTATTTATGTTTGGGCTGCGGTGGTGGTGCTGTGGTAGCGTTGTCGCCTCACAGTAAGACGCTGTCCAGTTCGATTCTCAGCTAGAGCGTCTTCTGTGTGGGGACATGCATGAATGGGCGTACATTCGTTGAAGGTTGTGCATCAGGCCTTGCAAGCCGGTACATAAAAATCAACTGCCAATCATTAGCGGACTGGAGTTCCGCTGTGGCGACCCCTAACCGGGAAAAGCCGAAAGACACAAATAAACAAAAATTTATATTTGTTGACCGGGAGTGTCCGACTGGACGTAGGTCCATTTTCAGCGGAGGCATGGGGAGAAAAGCTTCACAGGTAAAATAAACAGACAGTAGTTACATTGGATTACATAGCGATTAACAATTTACATAGCAATTACTTACGACATATTTACAGATGAAGAACATAGTACATCAGTAGACAACTAGAATCTTTATCTGTGAAGTACATAACAGACATTAACAAATGTTACAATAAGAAGTTCCTGCTGTATAATAATTACTAGGCTTATGAGCATATGAGCTTGCTATAATCAAGGTAGTTTGTGGAGTGGAAAGAAAGGTAGTGGTTGGATGGGGTGGGTGATATTAGAGTGGGAGATGCAAGGGCATAGCCAGTATGCTTTTAGGTGCACTTTAATAAAGTTTTGAAGTGGGTGCATGATGGTATGGAGGTAATTGTGGGTGGGAGGGAGTTCCATAATTTGGCTATGGTGCAAGAGAATAGTGCTTCACCAGCAGAGTTATTGGCTTTAGTGATCTGCAAGTGATTTTTGTTGCTGGATCTTAGTGGTTTGGTGGTGCGATAGGGTTGGAGTAGATTCTGGAGGGATGGGACATTTAGTGGATGGTTTACTAGTTTGTGGGCAAGTGAGAGTTGATACCATTGAAGGAGGTGAGGGAGTTCAAGCCAGCCCAGTTCAGCAAGTGAGAGACAGCGGTGACTACGGTAGGATGCCCCTGTGGCGAATTTGGCGATTTTGTTGTAGCAGGTCTCTAGCTTGTTTAGATCGCATTGTCTTAGGTTGGTATATATTGGAGAGGCATAAAGTAGGGTGGAGATAAGGTGGGAATTTGCTATTGAAATCTTTGCTGCTTTGGTGAGACGTTGCTTATTTCTGTATAATGCTCCTAGTTTTTTGTGGACTTTTTTTATGGTCATGGATATGTGAATGTCAAATTTTAGTTTATTGTCTATTTCCACTCCTAGCAATTTGGTGTGTTCAGTTGGGTATATAGTGGTGTTGTCTTTTGCTGTGATGTTAAAGTGAGAGTTGTTTTGAGTATGTTTGGTGGGTTGGAAGATGAGTAGTTTAGTTTTGTTTGGGTTGAGTATTAATTGGGCATCGGATAACCAAGTTTCAACAGAGGAAAAGGCTTCCTGTGTGACTTTTTGCAGTTTGGATAGGGACTGGGCTGAGCAGATGATGGTTGAGTCATCTGCGTATTGTATGAGTGTGCCATGTTTGGTGGCAGAGGCTAGATTATTGGTGAAAACACGGAAGAGTAGGGGTCCAAGGATGGATCCTTGGGGAGCCCCTATGGAGACAGGTAGTTGGAGAGATATGTCATTCTGTCATCCATATCATGGATTGTTGGCAGTCAGACAGGTAACTCTGAAACCAGTTGGTGACTGATTGTGAGAAGGATAGGTAATTGAGGACAGAGATAAGTTGTTTGTGTGGGACCATGTCAAATGCTTTAGATAGGTCTAGGAAAGTAGCAGAGGAGAGATAGCCATTGTTTTTATGCTAAAGGATGGTGTTAGTAAAGGAGAGTAAGGCAGTGGTGGTGCTATGGTTTGGTCGGAAACCATGCTTAGTACTGGAAAGGAGGTTGTTAGTAAGGAAGTAGTCTGAGACCTGAGAGTGTATGCATCTCTCTAGTATTTTGGAGAGTGGAGAGAGAATAGCTATGGGGCGATAATTGGTTAGTTCTGTGGACGGTCCGCCTTTGTGGAGGGGAATTATATGTGATACTTTCCACAGTGTGGGAATGTAACTTTCTGACAGAGATTGGTTAATCAAGATGGATACTGGGTAGGCCAGAGCATCAGCTGCGATTTGTAGGTATTCACTTGGGAGGTTGTCTGCTGCTAATTTGGTGGGCTTAAGTTTAGTTAAGAGTTTTTTTTATGTTGGAGGTAGGTACAGGAGAAAAAGAGAAGGCAGTAGGGAGATTACTAGTTGAAGGTGTGGGTTGGAGGGGAGGGGGGTTGTGTTGTTTAGCTAGTGATAGTATGGTTTGTGTGAAGTGTGTGTTGAATGAGGTAGCAATATTTTCTGAGGAGTGAGGCATGTTAGGAGGAGGGGTACTGATTTTACCTGGGTGGAGGATGGAGTTTATGGAGGACCAGAATTGTTTGGGGCTGTGTTGGGAGGAGTCTAGGGTAGACTGGTAGTATTGAAATGTGTCCTGTTTTATTAGCTTTTTTACTCTATTGCGTAGTTCTAGGAATTTCTGTCTAGTTGAGGGGGTTTTGGTTTTGCGCAAGTGCTCCCAGGCTTTATCCCTGTTTTTCATTTCTGACTTAGTGGTTTTCTGTAGCCATGGGGAGGGTTGTGCTTTGATTCTGGAAAGTCTTATGGGGGCATGGTAATTAAGGATGCTCAGGAAGGTAGTATTAAAAAATTCAACTGCGTCATCAAGACTGAGGTACTTTACAGGATGCCAGTTACATTCTTTGAGGGATGAGATGAATGTAATTGGGTTAAAGTTTAGTTTTTTACGTATTTGAGGGTAGATGACAGGTTTAGCTTGGTATAGGTATTTTTTGAGTAGGAATGTTGGGGAGTGATCATCGGACAAATCGGAATTGAAATCAGAACTAATATCGGACAAATCTGCAGTGCAAATTGTGGCCTGCTACAGATCACCCTCCATGACCCATGACCACCACTCCACCTTTCTGGAGACACTGGAAAACATGAAGATCCTACTGAACACCCTGATATTAGGTGATTTCAATTACCCTACCATTAACTGGGAAAACTACTCAAGTAAAAACTTCCAGGGCCAGCGCTTCCTGGAATTCATCAACTCAAGTGCCCTGGATCAGCTGGTAAACTCCCCTACCAGAGGTGAAAACATATTGGACCTGGTCATCACAAACATGGACGACAGGTGTTCCACATCAGAGGTCAACCCATCACTAGTTAGATCAGACCATAAACTAATCACTCTGGATGCCACCACTCCACCACCACCCCCAACTAAGGAAACCACAGTAAAAAAACTTTTCTAAAGCAAACTTCACCTTACTTAAGACAGAGGCGGTAAGTTTCACAGCCCTCACGCTAAAGGATAACGCTGCCCAAGATGCAGAAACCTTTACAAATGCACTCTGTGAGCACCTACAAGGATGCATGGATCATGCCATCCCTAGCAAAACCAAGACTCACTCCTCTAAGAGAAGGAAACCAGTCTGGTGGACCCCTGCCATAAACAGGCTATACAACAGAAGGAGGAAACTAGTTCAGAAAAAAAGCAAATCCCAAGAAGGAAAGGCATCCCTGATCAGTATCAGTAAGAAATTAAGGTCCCTCATAAAATCATCCAAGGCTAACTTTGAAAGAAAACTAGCCAAGGATTTAAAAGATAACCACAAAGCCTTCTTTAGCTATGTTAGGAATCTAAGTGGCAACTCGCAGATATGCACTGAACTAGTTCAAAATAGCACAAAATATACTGAACCTACTGATGCTGCCAACATCCTGGCAGATAGATTCAGTGCAAACTTCACCCCCCCTCTCACCCCCAAAAGGGCCCACGACAATACCGGAAAAGTGTAGTGTCCCGGAAATCACAGACGCACAGGTGAAAATAGCCCTTTCAAAAGCCAAAAACATAGCGTCAGTGGGGCCAGATGGTGTCCCAGGCTGCGTCTTGCACGAACTACAGAATGAACTAACCCCCCACCTAAACACGCTGTTCAACCTCAGCCTCTCCACAGGCTACATGCCCATAGAATGGCGCACAGCAACAGTTATGCCACTCCACAAAGGAGGGGCCACAACTGACCCTGGTAACTATTGCCTCATAAGCCTGACTAGAATGGTCTGCAAGGCTATGGAGCGCATCATAATGGAACTCATTAACAAAGGCATTGAGAACCTCCAAACACTTGACCCAACCCAGTTCAGCTTTGTTAAGGGCAGATCATGCCTACTAAACCTGGTTGACTTCTTCAAGACAGTCACCAAGGCCATAGACGAGGGAAAGGTTGTTCACATAGCCTACCTTGACCTTGCCAAGGCTTTTGACATCATTCTCCACTCGGGTATTACAGAAAAACTCACCAGCCTGAACATAAACCCCTACGTCATGAGATGGGTTGCCAACTAGCTTACAGACAGAACTCACACGGTAAGAATAGCGGGCTCCAGGTCTGACTCTAAACCAGTCACAAGTGGTGTACCACAAGGCTCGGTCATGGGACCCCTACTGTTCGGCTTATACTTCTCAGAAGTACAGGCAAATACAGGAGGACTATGGCTAACCAAGTTCGCCAATGAAACTGGGAGCCATAATTGACTCTTCGGCTATCACGGACATCCTCCAATAGGGCCTTACTGAGACGGACACCTGGTGTCAAAGTCATGGCCTCAAGTTTAATGCCAAAAAATGCATAGTCATCTGTTTGGGAAAAAAAAAACAACCACGAATTACCACATAGGTGGCAGCCCCCTTAATACAGAAGTGGTAATAAGAGATCTGGGGACCCAGGTAGATAGTAATCTCTCCTTTGACAATCATATTGCCAAAGTAGTTAGGAAATCCTTCTCTGTGGCCCATCTAATTACTAAAGGGTTCGCATCTAGAAATAAAGAGGTTATAGTGCCCCTCTACTCGTCACTCATTAGATCCATCATAGAGTACAATGCCCCATTTGGGATGTACCTCACAAGACACTTTCAACAGCTGGAGAGACTACAAAAGTACCTCACCAAGAGGATTACCGGCCTCAAACATATGTCCTATGCAGCCCAACTGAAAAAAACTCTGGCTGTACTCAGTGGCATATCGCTTACTCCGAGTGATCTCTGCCTGACTTGCAAAGCCATGTCCACCTCAGAATTGATGGGCATGCTCCACCTTTTCATTTATTCCTTTCTGTGGCATTCACTATGAAAGCACCTCCCACATTGTCAACAAGTAAAAAATTCTTTACACAGTTCCTAAAATTAGAAACATCTCATGCTTAAGCAACATACAGAGATCACAAAACATACAAAAGTCCTAATTTTTGAAGGGGAGAAATTTCCCCCTGCACCTTCTGACAAAGGAGCAACTCCCCACTCCCCAAATCTCCATATATACCAACTATGTGATTGCACAAACTCATAGAAAATAGAAAGGGTTAAAAAGAAATACAAAAACTGACCTTTTTCCCCTTTTCTGACTGTAACACAACACAACACTTGATGTTTGTGCAAGTCAGTCCTGATGTTCATTTAACTCAACATCTAGTAACAACTATCTTCCTGCTACAATGCCTTACCATAGCAGGACTTGGCAAACTGCAGATTTCTCCTTACTGTGCTGAATACTTTAAAAACATGTTTAAGTTGCGGTAATGTCTTAGGAAAATGTTAAGGTCACAACCAATTTTCACTTTAACATGACCTTGCACATCATTTCATAAATAAATGTTTCTACAGTAAGTAGAATATTTGCCAGCAAATGTAAAATTAATTTATTTCCTTCCACCAGGTCAAACTTTCTTGCACCTCTGTGGTTTAAGATCTGTTTGGAATGCCATTTTGTACCTCAGTAAGTGAAAATAAAAAAAAGGAAAGCAGTATGTATGGATCTCAGATAAAGCTGTTACTTTTGTTGTATACATTAGAAAACTATAAGTGTATGCTTTTAAAAACAAGATGTAAAAAACAAAAGGAAGTCTTTCTGCTTTAAACATGCATTTCATCGAACATCAAACATTCAAGTTAAGTGCAAGAAGGCTTGTCCTTACAGGCTGAAGATTTAGAAATTGTCTCTCATGTTATGCTGCTGCTTTGGTAGAAATCACAAGGGAATATACTTTATTTAATCTTTTGTCAACTAAGTAAATGATCTGATCTGTAGCAATACTTAAGCCTCAAGCAAGACTACAATGCAATGCAATGATTACATGGACAAGCAGTCCATCCAGAATTTAGAAGGTGATAAGACACTGGAATACCCATTAAAAATACTCAGACATGGCAACAATGTGAAATAACAGAAGAAGAAAGTAAGTATACTCATGCAACACAGGACTTTAATTAAGTTATACAAATAAAGCATTAGCACAGTTGTTTCTGAGAAAAGAATCCTGCACTGCAAATCACCAGTTCAACAGCATATCATGTATGCTGTTTTAGGAAACATATCGTTTTATATTTGATATTGTTGGTTGTTTGATTTCTACAGTGTTGAATAACATGTTCCAAGAACAGTGATGCAACAGTTAGCTGTTCTGTTGACAGTGTTAAGTTATCTAGTTTGATTATTGGCTACAATGCCCTTACTATGGGGTTTTGCATCATCCCTACATCTGAGTGGGTTTTCTCCAGGTGCTACAGTTTCTTCCCATGTCTTAAAGATGTCCTGTTTTTGAATCGGTAATCCTCCAAATTCCCTGTAAGTGTGTGTGTGTGTGTGTGTGTGTGTGTGTGTGTGTGTGTGTGTGTGTGTGTGTGTGTGTGTGTGTGTGTGTGTGTGTGTGCATATCAACTGATACATTAGTACCCCATCCCAGATTAATTTCTCTGCCTTGTGTCCACTGAGTGCTGGAATAGGCTGTAGCTCCCTATGACCCTCTGCAGGATTAAGCAGGTAATCAGAGAATGAATGAGAGAAAGTAACAGAGTAAGCAGAAAGTATACAGTACAGCTCATTGGAACTGAAAGAGTAGAACTGGATGAAAAAGCATGAATATTTATTTTATTAATTTACTGACATGGGTAAATGGGCATGCCTTCGTTGAAGGTTGAACGTCGAGCTGGCACCTCAGCGTTCGTCAGAATCTACTACCAATCATTAGCGGACCAGAGTTCCGCTGTGGCGACCCCTAACCGGGAAAAGCCGAAAGACAACAACAACTCTGAGCATGACACTTCTTTTAACCATGACTCTGGCATACAAGCAATATATAAGACAATATGCATATTGACAAAGAATATCAGGGATGGAAACTTCAATGCAAAGTAAATACACTATATGCAATTAAACAAAAATGCAGTTTAACAAACATTCATACAGAGAAATTAGGTATTAAAATGTTTCAGTAGTAAATGCAATATAAGAATCAGAATAGTATGAGACAGATGTTACACGTATTTCAAGTTAGTCACTCAAAAGTGTTTTACTAGATTCTTAGCTGGTAAAATTCATTGGTATTACTCAAAGTAGATGTTATGGAATAGAAGACTGTTTCTTTTGTAGCAAGTGTAATGTTTGATCTCTTTAGTGCACAGAAGACAGTGTTTTGTAATTTTGACAAGTACTAAATAGAGATAACAATAATTATTATTTGTCTGGTAAAATAAGGTAGTGATTCTCATTACGCAGTTGAATTGCAGCAAGCAAAATGTCATTGTGAGTAACAAATGTGGGCTTATTGAACCCAACTTAATCACATCCCAGTGTTAACTCTGACCAGTGATTGGGGAATTTTCTCCTAAAGCCTATCTCTGTCTATTGTGCACTTTTGAGCCATTCAAGAGGCAAGTCATGGCACACCTCCATGTGCAACGCATAAAGCTCTGCCCCTCCCTCCTTGTAGCCATGGCCTCTACCAGTAATCTGCCACAATGGGGTGCCTGAGTGCATGCACTGTCTCCAGGGCAGTGGGGTCTGTAATTATGGATAGGGAGCAAGTAAGAGTTTTAAGGCTAGGATCAGGAAGTATGGTTTGCCAATAGGGTTAGGGAATGACAAATAGTTTTAGGCGTAGGGAGCAACTGGGAGATTTAGAGTTAGGAAGCCACCACGGGGATTAGGTTTAGGCATTGACTGGGAGTTTTAGGATTAAGGAACAGGATTTGCAATTGGATATAGGGAGTAACTAGGAATTTTAGAGAAGAGGTTTGGGGTTAGGGATAGAGACCATGTGGGACTTTTAAGGTTAAAGTTAGGGTTCTTGGTGGGCTATGTATGCATTTAGTAAGCTTGACCTAGTGGGAGGTTGAACACCTGACATTCCAAGCAAGTAGCAATGAGCAGGTCAAGCACTAGTTAATAGCACTTCTATATTATACAAATATGAGTACCCACTTCCCTATAGGTCCTTTCTGACTCAGTTACACAGCAAACTTTTTCATTTCTTCTAGCATGTCAAAGGGTCAGTTGCTAGCGTCCTCTCCTGCTCAGCTGGTGAATCTGGGAATATTGAGGCAATGTTACAATTGCCTCATGTACACAGACAACCCTCTCCTCCTCCCACAAAACACAAATACATGCAAGAGATGCAACTATATAGCCAAACTGGAGGCTGAGCTCTCTCAACTCAGGACTGGCAAAACCAGACAGGAGGAGAAGGTAACCACACACACCATAAACACAGTCTCACATAGAACTATCACAACTACAAATCAAACACATAAACACACAAAGACATACTCGGAGGCACTGATCAAAAATCTACCAAAACAGCAGAGAACTCCAAAGCAGACACCCAAACAACTGCCACCTCATGACATAACACAAGCAACACATAGATCACAAAGTCAGTGTGCAAATCAGTCACAGCCCTTAAGGCCAAACACAATGCCAGACACACTTGTCATAGGTGACTCCATAGTCAGACACACTGACGTCCCACTCACCAGACTGAACAAGGAGAGGGTCACAGTAAGCTGCCTGTCGGGCGCTAGAATCCACCACATAATACAAGCACTCAGGTCACTCCACAGCAAGTACAAGCATGACTCAGTCATTGTCCATGCCGGTGTGAATGACCTGAGACGTACCTCCCTGGACTACATGAAAAGAGACATAAAGGAGCTCTCAGATTATGTAGCCCAGGCTGGTATGACCCTGACCCTGAGCAGTATCCTACCTTCACCAAGAATGATGCCACAATACAGAGACAAAATGATCAGTTTTAATAATTGGCTTAATTTCTGGTGTCATTCTAAGGGGATCTAATGTCTGTCTGCCTGGAATGACATGCTTGACAAGCCACGCTGCTTCGGAAGGGACGGCTTGCACCTGTCACCCCTGGGTTTCCGGATATTGGCAAAGGCTCTTGCCACCCCCATAGTTCCTTTTTTAGACAAGGCTCAAATTCTAAACCCACCGCCCTAGAAAACAATAATGGAAAAAAACTAAGGGTAATGCTGCTCAATGCCAGAAGTCTAAATCTCAAGATGCATGCCCTCGAAGCCCTCCTCAGTATGGAGAACATCGATGTCTGTGCTGTGACTGAAACCTGGTTCAAGGCTCCTGAGAGCACCCCGGCACTATCAGGTTTTACCTCATATCATGCGTTCCGGCCCCAAAACCCAGACCGTACCACAAAAGGAGGGGGTGTATCCATATTCATCAAGGATACCCACACCTCCAGGCTGGTGGCAACTCACGAAGCATCAGAGACCATTCAGGTGCAATTAACCATAGGCAAAACTGCTCTACAGTTTGTAGCATGTTACAGGCCACCCTCTTAAACTCAGGAACCCCACACAGCCTTCCTGAAGACACTGGAGAGTATAAATGTCTCTCCAAACACCATCATATTGGGTGACTTCAACTACCCAAACATAGACTGGGAACATTACTCAAGCCCCAATACCCTAGCCCAAAGGTTCCTGGAGTTCATAAACTCAAATGCTATGGAACAACTTGTCACCATTCCCACAAGAGGTGAAAATATACTAGACCTGATCATCACAAACATGGGGACAAAATGCTCCACACCGAAGTATATCCCTCATTGGTGAGATCAGACCATAAACTAATCTCACTGGAGATCCACATCCCGCCCCCACCCCCAACAAAAAAGACCACAGTGAAGAACTTCTCAAAAGCCAGCTTCACACTTCTTAAGACTGGTGTGGTATCCTTCAAGGCCCCTGAGCCATTGGAAACCACAACCCACGCTGCTGAATCCCTTACAAATGCTTTCTACGAGCACCTCTAGGATTGCATGGATCAAGCAATCCCAAATAAAATCAAGACCCTTTCCACCAAAGGCAAGCGCCCGATCTGGTGGACCCCAGCCATAAACAAACTTTACAACAAGAGGAGAAAGCTACTACAAGATAGAGCAAAATCCCTAAAAGGGAAGACATCTTTGATCAATACTAGTAAAAAACTACGATCACTCATAAAATCATCCAAGGCCAACTTTGAGAGAAATATCGCCAAGGACTCAAAAGACAATCATAAGGCCTTCTTTAGCTATGTTAGAAATCTGGGTGGAAACTCCCAGATATGCTCAGAATTAGTCCAAAATTTTACAAAAATCACTGAACCCACAGACATTGCAAACATACTGGCTGACAGGTTCAGTGAAAATTTCTCCCCTCCCTCCCCCCAAAAGGAGAAATATCTATCCCAGCAGAGTGTAGCCTCCCAATCATCTCAAATGCCCAGGTGAGAGCTGCTCTCTCTAAAGCTAAAAACACAGCATCAATGGGACTGGATGGTGTCCCCGGCTGTGTGCTACATGAACTCAATGAGGAACTAAACCCACACATAAGGCTGCTGTTTAATCTTAGCCTTACCACAGGATACGTACCCAAAGAGTGGTGTACGGCAACTGTGGTCCCACTCCACAAAGACGGTGCTTCAACGGACCCTGGTAATTACCGCCCCATAAGCTTAACAAGCCTGGTCTGCAAAGCTATGGAGAGGATCATAATGGAACTCATAAATAAAGACATAGGGGACCTACAGACATTGGATCCTACCCAATTCGGCTTTGTCAAGGGCAGATCATGCCTCTTGAACTTGGTCAACTTTTTTGAAACAGTCACCAAGGCCATTGATGAGGGTAAGGCAGTTCACACAGCCTACCTTGACCTTGCAAAAGCTTTCGACACAATACCCCACTCGGGTATCATAGAAAAGCTCACCAGCTTAAATGCAAACCCATATGTCACAAGATGGGTTGCAAACTGGCTCAAGGACAGAACCCACAGGGTTAGAGTTGCTGGTGCCATGTCAGACTCCAAGCCGGTCACAAGCGGTGTCCCACAGGGCTCAGTCCTGGGCCCCCTCTTGTTCAGCATCTACTTTTCAGAAGTGCAGGCAAACATAGGAGGATTGTGGCTGACAAAGTTTGCAGATGACTGCAAACTGGGCCATAGTTGAAAATCCATCAGACACAGATATCCTTCAGAGAGGTCTCATAGAAATGGATAACTGGTGCCAGAGCCATGGCCTTAAGCTAATCGCCAAAAAATGTATAGTCATACCCTTTGGTAAAAACAAGGTAACCCCAAGTTACCACATAGGTGGAAATCCATTAAGCACAGAAGAGGTTATCAGGGACCTGGGGACCCAAGTTGACAGTAACCTTTCTTTTGACACTCACATTGCCAAAGTGGTTAGGAGGACCTTCTACATTGCCCACCTGATTATGAAGGGATTCACATCCAGATCAAGGGAGGTCATTGTTCCCCTGTACTCTTCACTTATCAGACCAATGATTGAGTACAATGCCCCATTCGGAATGTATCTTACCCGACACCTGCAGCAATTGGAAAGACCCCAAAAGTTCCTCACCAAAAGGATAAAGGGGCTCAAAAATATGCCATATGCTGCCCGACTGAAGAAACTCCAGCTCTATTCAGTCACATACCGTCTGCTCAGAGGTGACCTGTGCCTGACATACAAGGCCATGTCCAACCCGGAATTAATGGACATGCTCCACCTCAAAAAATCCAAATCCACCAGAGCCACAAGAGCAAGAGACTTAAACCTCAACACGGATATAAATAGGACGTGCTGGAGGGACAGATTCATCACCCAGAGACTCCCTATGCTGTGGAACAGAATCCCGGTCCATGTGAGACATAGCACCTCGCTGGCTCTGTTCAAGAGGAATCTTGACCAGTGGATGGCAGATCGTAGGTTTACCCCGGGGATCATCTCTGTATCACTGCTGGACAGAGGCACGGCAACCTAATGGGTATAGTATTCTTCAACCTAAGGGGTGGTGAAAGCCACACAACTCTGGCTAGGCTTATAAATGCCCTAGGGCAGATAGCCTAGTATGAACCTATGAACCTATGAAACTATGCATGCACCTGTAGGAGATCCACAGATAATGTATGAACCATTTTGTAAAATTTACTCTCTTCTAGTCAAGTCACTAAGCATTCTCTGACAGGTATTTTCAGTATATGAAATCATATTACTACATGATTAATATAGCACCAGACAGCCCAATAAAATTCCAAGGTTGGTAACTACTTTCAGTTTTTATCATGCAACCTACAGTGACTTTTGTTTTGTTTGGATCATTTCAAGTTTATATCTATTATATAAATACACAAAGACACACACACGCACACACACACACACACACACACGTACACACACACACACACACACACACACACACACACACACACACACACACACACACACACACACAATGTATACATCTGTGACATTCAGTTCATATTTACCCCAGTACTATTACATAACAAAGTGGCAGAATCATGATAGAAGAAAAGGTTGGAAGATGTCTTTTTTGCAAAGCCCCCTGAACTGCAACAGTATTTCATACAGAGACATAGACAGATAGGATGGTAGAGTCATGTGAGGAACCAAAAGCACCTCGAGATAAGCTCTTCAAACCGTGATCATGGAACAATGATGCAACTTCATAAAGATGAGCAAACTTCAAAACAAGGTGTTGTACAGACATCAAATAGCTTTGTCCACCTATAGTTCTTCAGGTACAGATACTGGACGCCCAGTTACCATACACCTGTCTGGAAGAAGGTCATGATATACAAATGCTATCAATATGTCTGAAACATTTAGAAACTATAGTAGACTGCAAGAGTGTTATATAAAAAAATGCAGACAAAATGTTGCTTCTGTCAGTTTGAAGGCATTCTTCACTGCACTCCTAGTGCTAATATACATAGCATTACAGTTGGCATTTTGGTGGAAGCATACATTTGATTCAGTTTCATCTAACTGAACACCATGATGGGTGACGGGATATTATTCAGCATGGATTTGTTGCTGGGAGGTCATGTTGTATAAATTTACTTCCATTCTGTTGTTATTTATGGAAGGCATTGGATGATGGTTTAGCTGTGGATGTTATATATATGGATATGTTTAACGCTTTTGATGCCTGTAGACTCCAAAGAATTTTTCCTTAGGTAGACAGCAAATGTTGGTCATAGGATCATCACACTGTACTGTATTAATGATTTTCTGATCAGATGGATAAAAAATGGTTGGAATGACAGAAATGTAGGAGCAAGCTTGGTTTCTTCTTATCTGAAAAGACACTGACTAAAGCAGGTGTTCCTCATGGCACTGGGTTGGGCCTGTTCTTTTTGGCATCTTTATGTCTAGTTTTCCTATTGATAGAGAGACTTGGTGATATGCAGATGGTGCTAAAATTGGCACTATAATTTCAAGTATATGCAGATGGTGCTAACATTAGCACTATAATTCCAAGTATATCTGATCAGTTTTATTTTCAGATTTATTTGGATAATGTGAATTCATGGGCTTTGCTTAATAAAATGAAGTTTAATATAAGTAAGACCTGTCACGCATTTTTGCTGTTGGTAATCCTTATTCTCCTTATGCCTTCAAGTATTAAGCCAATGAAGGTCATCAGAGATCTTAGGGTTAAAACTGATAAAACTCTCAGTTTTGAAGCACATTTGCTGGAGGTTGTTAGGAGGTGTTATTTTGAAATGAGTAACATTTTCAGGACCTTAGCTATTAGGGGCAGGCTTGTTTTGCATCCTATAATTAGGCCAACAATTGAATACTGTTGGTCTATATGTGTGCATAACAGTGTTCAGTTATGTAGGCTGAAAAGAATTTAAAAGCCTTTTTTTTAATAGTGGGGTGTCTGAGTTATAAATATAAGTTAATGTCATAATCATTATACACCATTAAATATAGACTAGTTAGGGGTGATTTGATAAACATCTTTAAATGTGTTAATGGTTAGAATTTTAGTGAAAGTGTGGTAATTCAAGAGAAGAAACATCTACTAAATACCAGATATAATAGTTATTTAACTGAAGTAATTACTGGTAGATTTTCTATGTGGTATGAGCCAGCACAGTGGTGCAGCGGATAGCATTGTTGTCTCACAGCAAGAGGTTCCCTGGTTCGATTCTTAGCTGGGATGCCTTCTGTGTGGAGTCTGCATCTCCTCCCTGTGTTCACGTGGGTTTCCTCCCAATCCCAAAGGCATGCAGTAGGTGGACTGTACACTCTTAATTGGCCCTAAGTGCGAGTGTGTGATGCGGATAAACTACCATGGCAGGGCTACCCACCTGGTGGTGTAAACCTTGGCTCTAGATGATTTTCACTGTTGAAGTGACACCCTGACTCCATGTGCAAAAATAGGTTGGGGATGGATGGATTTCTGTGTGGTATAATTCATTTATGGTAGAACTTCTATTTGGTGGAATTGCATTCCATTAAATATTAGGAAATCAGAGTTGATTAATATTTTTAAAAACTACCTGGATTTTTGGCTATTAGAGTCTTTGATCCTGCTTTTTTTGGTGACAAGCTCTTTGAAGGCTTGTCTAGGCACTGAGCTTATATTAAAATCATTGAACACCGAACATTTAACAGAGTTGTATCACAAGACAAAGTTACAGAGTCAACAGAAATGGACAGAAAGATGATAGCTACAATTGTGATGACCCCCTAGAGCTGAGATTGCATGTCATATAGACAAGGGGAAATATGGTCATACAAATGAACTAAAGGCATCTGCAGATGGCTCGTTTAACCCATGAGCATGAAACAATGACACAGCTTTATGATAATGATTGGACTGCAGAACTACAAGTTACTAGAGACAATCATAATGCCTTCTTCACATATGTCTGCAATCTCAAAGGAAGCACTTATGAGTCCCAACAACTTCCTTCTCTTGCTGCTTCATATCCAAACATTATTCTGCCTGTTATATTAGACTTGCTTGGAAGAAGATCACAGGCAAAATGAGCTATCAAGACGCCTAAGCAATGTACAGACAATATTGATTCTGGTAAGATTCCTGTAAGTCCAAATTCATCAATGGTCAGTTTCACCAAAAATGAATGCAAGAACACTTAACAGCCCCTGTACGAACTGAGGTCTTAAGACTGAAACACACACACACACACACACACACACACACACACACACACATACACACACACACGCACACACACACACACACAAACACATGCATACACAGACACACACACATCTAACACACACCAATACAAATACCTATATACTCCCATATGTAATATAACATGTACATGGTTCATCTCTCAGGCCCTTATTTGTAAATGTTAAATCTCCCAAGTCCCTGCTTACACTTATGAAGGGTACCAGAAATTGCCAGAGATTTGGGATGCATGGCTAGGCTTAAAAAGGCACCTGTGGTCATTAGCCTAGTAAACACATATGAATCTATGAACCTAATATCTCCCAAAAGCCACACAACTTCATGAAAATTTAGTAAATGTCAGTAAAATGTTCTCTGTATTGGTTGTGACACATTGGACCATACAAAACTTTAGTAGTATTATGAAAGAACTGCAATAAATGAAAAGGGTAAAATCTCGGTATCTGTAGAAAATTACTGTTGACATTCTTGGGGAGTCACATTTGTTCATAGTTCATAGGCGTTTCAATGCGTTGCCAATACCCACCTTCAGACTATACCCCCTTTCTCAAGGAGGGCTACAACAGTTGGTCCCAGAGTAAATTTCAGAGTACATATCTAGTCATCCAGGCTCTGTCTGAAGAATGATAATGTAAGCTTACTGATTAACCTAAAAAACTAAAATTTCAACAAAACTCAAATTAAAGGTCATGCTGCTAAATGCTAAGAGTCTAAACATGAACCTGCACTCACTGCAAGCATTCTTAACCCTGGAAGATGCTGAAATTTGTGCAGTCACAGAAACCTGGCTCAAAGCTGTGGAGAGCACTCCAGCCTTACTTGGTTACTAATTCTATCATGCATTCAGACCCCAAACTGTGGGTAGCAAAGCCAAAGGAGGTGGAGTTTCAATGTATATTAAAGACACACACACACCTTCAGACTGGTCAAACAGTATGACACACAGAAGACACTCCAGCTGCAGTTAACCATTGACAAAACTCCTATTCAAATCATAGCTACCTACAGGCCCCCAAATTTGACTCAGGATGCCCACTCCACCTATCTGGACCTCTTTGAATCTATCAAGATTCAACCCTTTACCCTGATCCTGGGTGACTTTAACTACCCAACCATAGATTGGAAAAACTATTCATGCCAGAATGCAAATACCCAGAGATTCCTTAATTTTATCCATGCAAATGCCTTGCAGCAGCTAGTTGATACCCCCACAAGAGGTGATAATATATTGGACTTGCTATTAACCAACATGAGTAACCACTGCAGCACCCCTATAGTATCATCCTCCCTGGTAAGATCTGGCCATAAAGTGGTCACTTTCAAAGTCAGCATCTCCCCTGACCACCCCCTCTAATTAGGATCAAACAAAAAAACTTCTCCAAAGCTGATTACAACCTCCTGAGGGATGGTAAAAACAGCTTAAGAGCCCCCTCCCCCTCTGTTGGAACTGGCACCAATGTCCACATTTACACCAAAGTACTATACGAGCAGTTATATAGATGCATGGAATCAGGAATACCTGACAGGACAAAATCATCCTCTGCAAGGAAGATTAAACCTGTCTGGTGGACATCTGCAATAAATAAATTATATAACAAAAGGAAAAATTGCTGTTCAGGACCAAGAAGGAGCAGGTGCCCAATTGGAAGCAATCTCTCCTTAGCCTGAACACACAAATAAGAGCACTAGTGAAATCCTCTAAAGCCAACTTTGAGTCCAAATTGGCCACATCTACTAGAGACAGTTATAACGCCTTCTTCACATATGTCTGCAATCTCAAAGGAAGCACCCACATCTGTTCAAAACTGATGGTGAAGGACACCACATACACAAATGCCTTAGATATAGCCAATCTACTGGCTGACAGATTCAGTGAAAATCTCACCCCTCTATCCCGCCCATCAGTAAATCAGGACATCCCCAGTACCTGACCCCTCCCTTTATCTCTAGGGAACAGATCATCACTGCCCTCTCAAAGGCAAAAAATACAGCCTCCATGGGACCCAATAACATCCCAGGCTGCATCCTACATGAACTCAGGCAAGAATTTGCAGCACCATTAGGCACCCTATTCAACCAAAGCCTGCGTACAGGCTTTGTCTCATCTGAATGGAGGACAGCCCTGTCATCCCTTTGCACAAAGGTGGAGTGTCCACCGATCCAGGAAATTATAGACATATCAGCCTAACTAGCCTGAACTGCAAGGCCATGGAATGGATTATCATGGACCTCATTAACAGGGATACTGGAAACCTCCAAACACTCGACCCCACACAGTTTGGCTTTGTCAAGGAGAGGTCGTGTCTGTTAAATCTGGTCAACTTCTTTGAGACAGCCACCAAAGCCATGAGCAAAGGGAAGATGGTGCACACAGCCTACCTTGACCTGGCCAAGGCCTTCGACACTATTCCCCATTCGGACATAGTAGACAAACTCTCTCAGCTAGGTATCAATCCATATGTTATCAGATAAGTAGCAAACTGGCTCACTGATAGAACCCACCTAATAAAAATAAAGGAAGCCACCTCAAGTAGTTGACCCGTAAAGAGCAATGTACCCCAGGGATCGGTCTTGGGGCCTCTGTTATTTGGGATATACTTCTATGAGATGCAGGCCAGAACTAGTGGGCTATGGCTGACCAAGTTTGCAGATGACTGCAAGCTGGGCATGGTCATCAATTCCCCAAGTGATGTGGACGTCCTCCAAGAGGGTCTCACCCAAACAAATGACTGGTGCCAGAAACATGGCTTCAAGCTGAATACCAAAAAATGCATCATCATCCCTTTTAGGGAGAGTTATGTTCCCACATATTATCACATTGATAACACTGTCCTAAGCACACAATCAGTCATGAGGGATTTGGGCACCAAGTTGATAGCAACCTGAGTTTTGACCACCATGTTGCTTCCGTTGTACGAAAAGCTTTCTATATGGTGCACCTCATAAGTAAGGGTATCTCATCCAGGGATAAGGAGGTCATAGGATCTCCCTGTATTCTTCCCTTATAAGGCCAATTAATGAGTACAATGCCCCCTTTGGCATGTACCTCGCAAAACAAATGCAGCAGCTGGACAGACCACAGAAGTTCCTCACCAGAAGTATCCAGGGCCTCAAACATCTACCCTACACAGATAGGCTAAAATCCCTGTCCCTCTACTCAGTTTCACACAGACTCCTCAGACCCTGCCTTGATGGGACTGCTGCATATCCGCAAGTCAAACTCCACTCGTGTAATGCACACTTGTGACCTCAACCTGGTCTGTGACATCAATAGGACTTGTTGGAGGGACAGATTTGTATCCCAGAGACTCCCCCCATCTGTGGAATAGACTCCATCACCTCCTTAAGCAGAGTACCTCATTATCCTTTTTCAAGCGCAACCCAGATATTTGGATGGGAAACAGAAAATACACCCCTGGGATTCACCCATGTCCCTGCTAGACAGGGGATTTGGGTGCTGACTTGTCTAAACATGGGCTAAACTCTTGGCTAGGCTTATAAGGGCCTCAAGGCCAATAGCCTACTAACTTCCTATGATCCTATGAACCTCCTGAGGGAGCTTATTCCAGAGATGGAGAAGATGCTGTGTAATGAATCTTCCTCCTCATCATGTTCTATGTATCTGCTGGTGAGCAGCTCCATGGTTCTAGTGTTTGCTAACCTAACTAGACTTGCAGACATATAGGCGATCTAGGACAACATGGTGTCTAACACCTTCATAGGCGTGATACAGATTGCTTCTCAAGAATCTTTATGATACTGACTAAAGGGACATAGCTTCTAGCCTCACATGGTAGTTCAGTGCCTGAAATCATCTTGGTTAGGAACCTCCTGGGCTTCTCAAGTTGTTTGTTATAATAAGTGAGGTACATCCCAAAGGGAGCACTATACTCTGTAATTGGTATGACCAGTGCTGAATATAAGGGAACAATGGCATTTTTAGATTGGAGATTGGAATGATTTACCCTTGGCTATTAGTTGTGGTAAGTAGACCTATTTTCTGACTAGTGCTGTCACATGATTAAAAGAAGATGTGAATTTGTTATCAGGAGCTCAGATAGAATTTACATATTTTTCCCAAGGTACAAAAACTGGGATAGACTGGACAGAAATTACAATTTGAAGGAGCAAGGGTATTTAACTTAAAGTTTTGAAGCACAACAACTATTTCAGATTATGAAGCAATAGACTAATATAATTATGCAGTGCAATGAAGTAAACATGAGACAATAGCATTTTCCTACTTACCTGCTAAAAAGGAAGAATTTAAAGAATGAGTAGTGTAAATGATCTGAGAGTCATTAGGGAAGATCAACATTTCTTCAGAAGGGATAACTAGTGATTGGGGTAAAATGAAAATAGAGTTCAAAAATATAGCAGAAATATGGGCACAAGAGATAAAATATAAAAGTAATAAGAATTATTTAGAAGGGTTTGTCAAAGGTTAAAATATTACAGAAGAAGGCAGTGACTCAAACAAAATATAAAAAGTAGCAACTGCTACATGCTAAAGGCAAAGTAAAGGAGTATTTGGATACTATGAATAAGTATAGAAAGGTTGCTGTTAAACAACTACTTCAATAACAACTCCAGAGCACAAAAACTCTTAGCACAACAACGTTGGCAGCAGAAAGGCTTTTTTTCAAACTTGAGGAGCTTATGGCAAGAACAATAACCAGGGATCCTGTTAAGGTATTAGAGATATTTTGGAAATTCTGTGCAGATTTATATGAAACAAAGGAATGGGGAAACTAATAAAAGGCACACATGGAGATATTTATGGAAGAATTAACTATGCTAAGGTTAGAAAAAGATGAGGCTCAAGAATTAATAGCTAAGATGGGAAGTTATGATATAAAATGGTGATGTATAGTCAACTAACAGGGGAGTCTCCATGAACAAATAGTATTCCTGCAGAAATCTGGAATTAAAAGGGAAGAAAGTGATAAAAATCTGAAATGTTTTATTAAACAAGATTTTAAATGGAGGGGCAGTGCCAGGATCTTGGAAGAAAGTTGTGCTATATTATTCTAAAAGCATAAAGATCTTCTATACCCAGCTTCAAATAAACCACTTTCAATTTTAAGCCATGATCTATAAACTTTTTATGTCTATACTAGCTAAGAGAATGGCCAAGGTGTTGTCAAAGTTGATAGATATGGCTCAATATGGTTTGTGGAGGGAAGGCAAACATTTAACAACTTTAAAAGAACAATGATGACCTAGAGGAAAGAAGAGTTTAAAAAGCAGTTGTTTTGGGTATTGATGCAAAGAAGGCATTCAAAAGAGTCAGATGGGATTTTACAGGTAGGGCAATGGCACCACTTGAGTTTTCTAACAGAACAATAGAGTTAATTAGGAAGATGTATGAAGGATTTGAGGTAAAAATTAATGTGGGAGGGTTCACAAATCAAAATGGAAGGTATGATGATGAGACAGAGTTCAAGAAATACCAAGAGAGTAGGATTTTCAATGTAGGCCCTTAAGGAGAATAACAACAACCATGCAGAATATTATATTTATGAACTAGCAGAAAGTACTCTAAAAACTAACCCAACACATGACAGGAAATAAGACATTTCACCAATAGGGATTACTAAATGTAGGGGGTGTAAAAAATAGGTGAGATACAGCAGGAATTTAGTGAAGAAAATTATCAAAGGAATCAAGATAGCGGAAGCAAATAATTATGGAGGGAAAGGTAACAGAGTGGCATGAGGCCAAGCAGAAGTTTGCACTGCAGGTTAGAGACGGTCTACTCTACCTAGGATTTATAACAGACTATCAGCAAAGAGAAAGGGAAAGGGATGGAGGAGCACTAAGTGTAAGACCAGTTCTGGTTGTGTTTTTAATTGAGTGTAGAACAGAAACTGCCATTAAAAAAAGGAATAATTAACATGGCATATAAAATGATGAATGGTAACTATAAGAATCAATCAGAAGAGTTTATAAAGGATTAAGAAGAGAGACTGGAAAGGTAATTCACAAAGGAACAGTGGGAGTACATCTGTATGGCCCCCAGTTATGCAGCAAAGTCCAAATTGTTTTGTTGGTAATTTTATATGCCAAACAGGCTTCAGAGATTTTTTCTCAGGTAGCTAATTGCTGGAGATGTGATGGGAAAGATAGAGATAAGTGGGAACATTGGGGGAAATGGTATGAGCTGGCAGATGTTAAAAAGTCCCTGTAATTAAGAAAACAATGCTTTTGAGCTGGGATATAAGACCTGAGTTGCCCAGATTTAGTAAGGCTTTGTTAAGTTAAATATTATTGGATGCCAAAAAAGCAATTACTAAAAAATGGAAATCAAAATCTAAACCAACCATAAATGAAGTGCTGAATATTGTAAAGGAGATAAAAGAATGGAGGTGGGATCTTTAGAAAAGGAAAAGAACAAACTGCATAGAAATACATGGGATTTGTAGCAACAATACATGCAGCATAATGATCAAGACGAGGAGTGAAATTTAGGGGAAGGCAGGACTTAAGCAATTTAAGTAACATTGGCGTAAATAATTATTACAAAAAATGTATGCACAAAGAAAAATGTTTACAATGGTTTGCTTTCTTGCTGTAGGTATACTTGTGCCATTGTTCGGTGTGTGATGTTAATAGAGTTTAAAAAATAACACATAGCTTGCAGTCACCTGTAAAGTCAGCAAACCAGAGATTCTAGTTCTCAGTTAGGAGATCAGAAGAGTAAATGCCAAAAAAGGGGAGTTCCCAGTGCAGTGGCTTTGGGGAATCTTGTGGTTACTTTCATACTTTCAGGTGAGACAGTTGCCACACAAATCATGCAGGTTATATCTTTTAGCCACTTTGCTTTCCATCTTACCACATAAATATTTGTATTTAAAGCATTTTGCTGATTTACAATGTCTGCATGAGATATGGTGCCAAATACTTTTGCTAGGTCAAGATATACTCTGTGAAAGCCATAACCACTGTCAGCAACTTGTATGGCCCTCTCAAAGAAGTTAGCTAGATTGAGATGACAGGATATCCCCTTGATGAAGCTGAACTGCAGCAGATGAGTTGGAAGGCCTAAAACCCGACAGCATATGGATTTAAAACCCATTTGCTGGAATTCTGACTGAGGGAATAATGAATGTTTAAGGCCAGCAGTCCAAATAATAAGGTATGCAAATTGCTGAAATACATGTTTGTGGTCTGTATACATTCTGCATGAATGGATGTGGTCTTATGACAAACACCCAAATACACAGACATATCTGTTAGTTTCATATACAATACTAGCTTATTTGGATTATGCAAGCTTTCCCTTCGGTGCTCCTGCATTCTTATTTTCAATAGTTCCTTGATTTTAAAAATATAATTATTATGACATAGTCTGGAAAGAATACTAATAACAAAGATAATTAAATATATGGTAAGTATTTTATCATATTTCTCAGAAGTAATACATTGTGTAGAAAACAAGAGCATGATGCCTCATATTATGAGATGAAGTTATCTAGAAATGAGCCATTACTGTGCTTTGATGTGATTGTACAGCTGCATTATACTGACAGGCAGGGAGTACTTATTTTTTCCAAAATAATTGTATTTAATTTACCTGTGCTTGGATAACCTTGGTGACGTAATGTATAAGTATGGCAGATTTGGGGGGGTACAGTGATTCTTGTCTTCCTGCAACGCTATTATGAATATGTTGTTTGCAATTCTAAGTAGCACAGTGGGACTGGAGTTAGCATTACTGTCTCACAGTTCTTGATTCTCCAGATGAGTTCCTGGTTGGGGTGCCTTCTGTCTGGTGTCTGTATGCCCTTCCTAAACCTGCTTGTTTTTTCACTGAGGCTTGCATTTCCTCCCACATCTCAAATATATGGTATTAGTTGAATTGTTGGCAGCCCACTAACCTCCTTTGGCTATGTGTAAAATGACTGTGTGTGTGTGTGTGTGTGTGTGTGTGTGTGTGTGTGTGTGTGTGTGTGTGTGTGTGTGTGTGTGTGTGTGTGTGTGTGTGTGTGTGGTGTGTGTGTGTGTGTGCACGTTTGTGTTTTCACACGTGTGTGCATGTGCTAGAACTATAAGCAGATGACATACTGTTATGCCAAATAAGCCATTCAAAAATGCTTTTTTACTTAGCCAAAAAATATGTAATGTAGAGGTTATGTAACACTGAAACTTTAAGTTATGGTATTTATTTTGCTACATAGATGAAGAAGAAAAAGGATATTTTGAAAATAAATACAAGGACACATTTATCTAGTTTACACAAAGTAGTAAAGTATTCATAAGTGAGCAGAAAAGTAATATTAGTAAATTAATTATATATAAAGCTCTAGAAGTATCCAGGACTGTAAAGGGAAACTGATTATTCTGAAAGAGGCATACTGGTTGCTAACCCATGGCAAATGATTCATAATCTCATATAGTAAGGAGAACAATGTTGCACTGCAGCTGTTTAATCATTGTTTATTAGCAAACTCAATTTGGTATTATATGGATGTCCTAAGTCACAAATCATGGAGATATTGATTCTGAAATGCTTTCATAATTAATTATGAAACAATACAAGATAGTTGCAAGCACCTTGCTGTTCTCAAAACCTGAATTTGACCTGGAGATTAAAAAAAAAAATGTGGCCTTAATCATGGTCACTGCTCCTCTGTTTATTGTGCAAGCATGATCAGCTCCAGTGCTCGTTAACAATGAATGTAATCAGGCACGTGTGCAAACAGCTCATTAAAAATCCTGGCCACAGCCAGAGCAAGGACTGTGGGAAGAGCATGTAGGGGCATGATGTGGGCACAGGAAAGTTCATGCACCAATAATACTCAGGCATTGAGCAGGAGCCCGGAGGATTTTCAGTTCAGACTCATGCACAGAGTTGGGTCAAGAGAAAGAAGGTATGTAGTAGCCCTACAGTATCACGAGGCATGTGTGTCGATATATTAATATATATTTTTAGGGCCACACAGACAAATATAGCACAGATAAGATTGTAAAAGAAGGTGGTAAGACAATCAGGGATGTGGAAGACAATGGAGAAGGGAACATGAAATACACAGTATAAATGTCAACTAGCTGAAGATAAAAAAGTTAAAACAACATATAATGGGTAGGGTAGAGAAAAAGAGCTCCTATTGAATTGTCAAACAGCTTAGGTTGTCGAATGCTTAATCATCGACACCTAAGCGTCGAAATCTAACAATAGCGAACGGCCACATCATCGAATTCTTTCCTCGGGAAAGAATTTGTGTGGCCGTTATTGGGGATTTGCCCTTTCCCCAATGTACAGTGATCTCGGAATTGGTATATTTAGTTAGGGGGGGTGGGAGATGAAGCCCCCCACTATATTTGGGCGTGTTTGTTTATTTTGTTTATGGACGGCCACCCGAATTCTTTCCTGAGGAAAGAATTCGATGATGTGGCCGTTCGCTATTGTTAGCTTTTCACGCTTAGGTGTCAATGATTTAGGATTCGACAACCTAAGCTGTCGATGTTATGATATAGACGCAAGAAAAATACTGGTATGTCAGTATAAAGCATTTACTACATTAGCAGAGTAGTATCACTGTACTATAATGTAAATATCAGGAAACAAGTACTTTATTTAACAATGATGTGCCTATATACAGCCCCAATGGAACAGAAACCCAAAACCCTTCCTACTTAACTGTGCAAAGCACTTTATTTATAGACTGAGGTATCGAAACAGTGAGTCCAATATTTGTCAGCCTAGGAAAACATGACTGACAGTCCACACTGCTTTCCCAGGGATAGTATACCTGTCACCACTAGGCTTTCAGATATTGGCTAAATCATTATCTGTCTCTATAGTGCCTTTTATAGGCATTGCTAAACAGATTATTTATTTATTTATTTATTTATTTATTTATTTATTTATTTATTGCATTTGTTGACCGGGAAGGTCCACTGGGCCAAAGACTGCCCATTTTCAGAGGAGACCCGGGGTGAAAAGCTCCACAGAGATAAAACTTAAAAACAATATAATGCTTACAGTGTGATAGAAGACAAGATAACAGACATATCACATAAACTTTTTAACATGACAAAATCTACTCATGATAAGCTAAAGACATTACTGCTCAATGCTAGAAATCTAAACAAAAAACTACACTCCATGGAAGCATTCCTCACCCTGGAGAATGCTGACATCTGTGCACCCCAGCAGTGCAAGCCTATAATGCTTTCCGTACATTCAGACCACCCACTGCACATGAAAGAACAAAAGGTAGAGGTGTATCAATCTACATAAAAGATAAGCACGCCTCAATATGACACACTTGAGCTACTCCATGTTCAACTAACCATAGATAAAATCCCATACCATATCCTTGCTAGCTACATGTCCCCAACCATGACCTAGGAAAAACATTTACTAGAATCTCTTACCAGTCAGTTCAACACCATATGCATGAGTGATTTCAACTACTCCTCCATTAACTGTGAGGCTTACATGACCAATAACATGCAGCTCAAAGAGTTATAGACTGGCAATGTAAATGCCCTGGAACAGCTAGTCTGCACTCCTACTAGTGGTACAAATATCCTAGACATGGTACTCACAAACATGGGGGAGCATTTCAAATACCCCCAAGAGTAATGACCTCACTGGTAAGATTGGATCACAAAGCAGTCTCCTTTAAAATAAATATAAAGCTATAACCCTCATCTAACCACAGAACTTTGAAGAACTTTTTTAGGGCTAACTACCTTCTTTTACAGCATAGCTAATTTCCAACTCCCCAAACCCAGAAAATACAGAGGCCTATGCAGAAGTGTATTCAAAAGCACTGTGCAACCATATAAACAGCTGCACTGAAATAGCAGTGCCAGATCGAAATAAATGTATTTATTTATTTTACATTTGTTTACCAGGATAGTCCGACTGGATATATATCTATTTTCAGTGGAGGCCCAGGGAGAAAAGCTCCACATAGTCAAACATACAAAAGGTTACACAAGAAGTTAGAAAACAATTAGAATATATAAAAAAGTGGTAATATACCTTATGTACATTGGTTTAGAAGTGTTCCCTAGTAGGGACTCACACTTCTCATGGACAGAGACAATTACAAGTAAGATTGTAACTCACAATTAGTCCCTAGTAGGGACTCACAGTTCTCATGGACAAACACAATTACAAGCAAGATTGGATACATAGCATGGTGATGTAGTTAGATGTTGTGATAATTACTGATTATGCTATGATAATTATTGATTACATGATTATATGAAATAAACCTAGGTCAAACTACAAAAATAAACCACCCTCGTGGAGCCCTGGTATAAATAGTTTGTAAAACAAAGGAAAATCTTGTCCAGACATAGGATAGGACATGCAAAACAGGGCAAAAAAACTCTCTCATTAGTTTAAACAAGCAAATCAGGACTAATCATGTCTCCAAAAGCCAACACTGAGGCAAAACTTACCTTGCAATCAAAGGATAACAATAAGGCATTTTTCAGTTATGCCTACAATCTTAATGGCAACACCCAATAATGTGAGGAGTTAGTTGTAGATGGCACCACTTATACCCAACCAGAAGATATAGCAAATCTGTTGGCCGATAAATTCACATCAAATTTCACCCCCATCACCTTCAGTTACTGCACAGGAAATATCCTCCATCATTCCTCTACCAGTTATTACAAAAGAATAGGTCATCACTGCGCTCTCTAAAGTTAAAAACACAACCTCAATGGATCCCAACAAAATCCCAGGATACCTCTTAAATAGCTTGAAACATGACCTATCAGGCCCACCGGGATCTCTATTCAACCACAGCCCCCAAACAGGCTTTGTCACTGAGGAATAGAGGACAGCAATGGTCATTCCTCTGCATAAAAGGGGACCATCAACAGACCCAGGAAATTACATACCCATAAGTCTGACTATGCAATGCCATGGAAGGAATAATCATGGGCCTGATGAACAATGACATAAGAAATCTCGAGACATTGGACCTAACCCAGTTTGGATTCATCGAGGGCATGTCTTACCAGCTCAGTCTGGTGGACTTCTTTGAGAAAGTCACCAAGGCTACGAAAGAGGGTAAAACAGTACATACTGCCTACGTTGACCTGGCGAAGGCATCTGACACAATTCCCCACTCAGGTATTGTAGATAAACTCACAAAATTGGGCATAAATCTACATCACCAGATGGATAATCAACTGGCTCGTGGACAAGACACATGTTGTTAGAGTGGGGGAATCCAAATCCAGCATGAGGCCAGTTACTAGTAGTGTGCCACAGGGCTCAGTGCTGGGACCACTCCTATTCGGAATATACTTCTCTGAAATGAAGGCTAATGTGGAATGCCTCTGCATAACAAAGTCTGTCAACAACTGCAAGTTGGGAGCAATCACTGAATCCCCCATTGATGCAGGTATCCTTTAGAAAGGCCTGACTCAGACAAATAATTGATGCCAGAGCCATGGCCTAAAACTAAATGCAAAAAAGAAAATGCATAATTATACCCTCTGTGAAGTTGAATACCCCTGCAAATTACAACATTCGTAGCAAATCTCTAAGAGTGGACCCAGTGGTGAGAGATCTAGGAACACAAACAGTCCAACTATACATGGCCCTCATCAGATCAATAACTGAGTACAGTGCACCTTTTGGCATGCACCTGACTAGGCACTTGCAACAACTGGAGTGTCCTCAGATGTTCCTTGCAAAAAAAAAAAAAAAACAAGGTATAAAAACATGCCCTTTGCAGATCACCTAAAAGCCCTATCCCTTTACTTAGTTTCCTACTGGCTGTTAAGGGGTGATCTATGCCTAACCTACTCAGCATTCTCATATCCAGTCCAGATGGAACTGTTACACATTCACAAAACAAACAGCATGAGGATTACCCAATCCAAGGATCTAAACCTGGCCTGTGACATGAACAAAACATGCCAGTGGGACAGATATGTGTCTCAGAGATTACCCCTTCTCTGGAACAGGCTGTCTATTCATGTGAAGTAGAGTCCTTCCTTGACCCTCTTCAAATGTAATTTGGATCAATGTATGGGGAACTGTAAATTCACTCATGGGGTGGCACTTATGTCCTTTATAGACACGGATAGTCTGTAAAATACCCAAAGGCATAAGCACAAATCTAAGCCATCCTCTAGCCCTTAGGTAATGAAAATCTGGGTAATAATGGCTTGGCATGTAAAGGCTCTTGAGACATTAGCCTAGTAATCTCCTATGAACCTATGAGATGAACAGTGTTATGGAAACACACAGCAGTTGATTATGACACACCTGCAGAATAAAAGAAAAAGATAGGAAGCATACATCTGGAGATAGCTTGAACCCACAACCCTCCCACCATATACTGTGCAAAGCACTTCATTTACAGGTCCAACTACAGAAACAGTGAGACAAACAGTGTCAGGGAAACACACAGCAGTTGATTATGACACACCTGCAGAATAAAAGAAAAAGATAGGAAGCATACATCTGGAGATAGCTTGAACCCACAACCCTCCCACCATATACTGTGCAAAGCACTTCATTTACAGGTCCAACTACAGAAACAGTGAGACAAACAGTGTCAGGGAAACACACAGCAGTTGATTATGACACACTTGCAGAATATAAGGGGAGGGCAAGGCATACAAACCTGAGGGAACTTTAAACCACAACCATCTCCACTAACAACATGGAAAGCACTTATTTTATAGTTTGAGCTATAGTGAATCAGTGAAACACATAGCAGTTGGCTGTAACACACTTGCAAAATAAAAGAAAAAAAGACAAAGAATACTATCCCGAGCAAGCTCCCTATTACACTTTATTTACAGGTTGACCTACAGCAGCAATGAGGTAAAAAGTGTGAGGGAAGCATACAGCAGAATGAAAGAATAAAAGAGCCAACAATGACTCATCAGGACACCACCTTTTGTGCCTATAATTTGTCCTTCATACGAGAAGTTATACCACCTGCTTGTGTTAGTAGTACCTCAGGTGGATGTAAAAAATCCCACTGCACCTATGAAAAAGAATAAGAAAAGTTTGCTGATGCCCTGGCCAAATTATCCCTAGCAGTAAAAATACCATCTCCAGTCTCCCTTGTAAAGAAGCCACTAGCCTCATGAGACTAACCTGATCAACAAAGGATAACTAAACAAATAAAGAAAGAAAATACAAATAAAAATCTACAGTTGTAGTTGGCATTGCAGTTCACTGCAAGGAAAAATATTCAAACCCTGACAGGTGTGCCCTATGCAGTACGTGCAAACTGCCACACAATGAGCATGGCCAGTACTGTCTGAAGCCAACATACCTAGTGTATGATAGTGGCTGCACTTCAAAGTTAGACATATGGAACATGGCAGCCCAACTCTGCTATGCAATGAGCAGTGCCCGTTCTTCTCAGTTGTACTTGGGCATTGATGGTGCTTTTTGTAACTCACTGTGGCCACTATGATCACAAAGGATAAGTGATTTGGAAGCCCTAGAGTGGCATGTCTGAGGTGTGTTCATCTATTTTTTTTTACCAGATTAAAGGGTAGAAATGGGAATACAGCAAACAGGTGAAAAGGGGAAGCAAGCCAAAGGTAGAACAGAATGTGAGCATCTAAGGAATGAGTAGAATAGAGGTTGGGAAGGTTGAGAATTTATTTTGTGGGAGGGACATGTGCTCATTTTTTATGCATAAAGAGAAGGTAAATTGGGAAAGGAAGGAAGCAAGAGGAGACAGCTATGATTGATAAGGTGTGTGGTAACACAATGGAGGGCACTATGGTGAAGGACACATCATAGAAACAGACAGAAAACAATGTTGAGGGGAGGATTTAACAGCCAAGTAAGCATGGCATGAACATAAAAAAGAAGGGAACACCAGGATGAAGGATGGGGTGGGGTGTTCCCATTGCAGTCTCTGTCATCTGACCCAGTGGGAGATTATACAATACCCAGGATACTACCACCTTTGGGCCCTGTCTTATATGGTGGAGACAGTACTGGATGGAGAAACGACTCAACAAGTCACTGGACGAGGTTGTCTGTCTGGCAGATTCAGGAATGCAACCTCTTGTCAGTAATAATCTCCCCTACAATATCTGTCAGCCACCAATGCTGCTTCCACCTGTTGGAGGCCTACAAGCCTTGCCAGTGGGATGAGTGTAGGTTGTGATGCTGCTGAAAGCAGTAGTAAAATAAAAGGAGAGAAACAAAATAATATGTAAAATAAATGTATGTAATAGAACAGATGGGGAGACAGAAGTACAAATACAATGAAAAACTGAAGCTGATATATGCTTTGATTATGAGACAGTTAGACCTAAGATACGTGAAAGGCCAACAAATACATCTCAGTTTAATAAGGCTGTCAGGATACACAATTTAAAATTACACAATTGAGATATACTAAAATTGGAATGATGCAGAGAATGTTCACATGACCATTGTGCAAGGATGACAAGCAAATTCGTGAAGCATTACATATTTTTTGTGTGCTTGCTTTAGTAGCACATATACTATACTAAATAGAAAAAAGAGAGAGCTGAAATTGATATATATTTTGATTATGAGACAGATATTTGAAAGGCTAATAAACACACAAGGTTGTTAGCATACACAACTGAGAGAAAGATCAGAACTCATAGCCATCTTCGCCATCATTCTGACAAACAGAGAGTTAATGTGATAAGCTACTTGGTCAAACCAGCAGGTGTCTCTCATCGGAGACACAGTAGTGATGTCTGAGGCAAATGTACATATACAAAGATAACATGCTCTGCACACATACATTTCAGTCATAGGTTACAAGTAAAGGAAACAAGTATATGGACAAAGATTGTGATACAGATAACCAACCACCCAAAAATATTACTCATGTATATTTACCAAGTAGTTAGTATAATGAGACAGAAGCCTCAGTGGAAACATTTCATGATATCATATCTGTTGAGGGGAGACTGAACCTAGAGGTAGTCTTACAATGTGGGAGCAAAGCCTTAAAATCCTGTCCCACTTGAGTATAAGGCATGATGCATCTACAAACAGACTAATAACAGTCAATGGTCATACTGCTTTATTTGACCTATAGTAGATATCATAAACTGGCAGTGATGCATGAAAGGTATGCTGTTTGGAAATGAACTTCTGCTACTTTTAATATTAAAAGCTGTACAATATAAAGCAATTATACTCACCCTAGCATTCTCTTAGGCACTCCAATCTCCTGTTGAGCAGCTGCATAATCACTTCATTTAGATTAGATTAGATTCAGTACTAGGCTAACTGCCTTTGTGGGCCATTTTTTAAGCTTAGCCAATTACCCCATTATAGAATCAAACCATGCACCTTTGGTTTATAAGGCAAACACCTTAACCATTATGCCAACCTCCCATCCCTCCATAGTTTCTTCAGGAATTAACATGATAAGAGCACTGAGTAAGATTTGTGGATGGCATGCAGTGGCAGGCTATATGTGTAGCTAAGTTCTGATACAGACATTGTATTTTTAGTTTTTTCCCTATCTAAATTCATCCTTACATCAGCATAAGCGGTTAGGATTGTGATACCTCATGTCACTGTAATAATGACACACTGTTCCCCATATGTAAGATTTATTTATTTATTTTACATTTTTTAACCTGGGAAGTCCAACTGGACACATGTCCTTTTTCAGTGGAGGCCAGGGGAGAAAGGTTCCAGTTATACCAGTAAAGTACAGAATAAGAAGCACAAATATATACACCTATGTCACAGAAATGTCTAATACAAGTCAAGAAATGGTCAGTAGGAATACTCTACTATATTACATAGTTCTTTGTACATGTAACAAGGCTAGTCACTCCTATATATATATATATATATATATATATATATATATATATATATATATATATATACATACATATACCAGTATTATTCTAATGGTATAGGAACAGCAGGTCACAACTGGCAATTTTATACATGATTTGTAGTGAGACTCACAGTAAACAGTTATCAGATTATTAGTTATAAGTTTCATGAAGTTATTACAGAGAAGATAGTGATGAACAAGTGAATTTTAGAGTTATACTGTTATACTTTTACTAATTTGGTATGTTAGGGGTAAGTGTGTGGTAGAAAGCATTTGGATAGGTGTTTGTGGAGACTATAGAGTTATTGATCAGCCGGGAGTTGTGCAAGGGTATATCCATTTGTTAAGGAGGTAGTTTTAAGGTGCCAGTGGTACGGGTGACAGCCTGAGCTAAACTATTCCAGGCTTCAGTTTTATACTGGAACCCTGGAGCCCTTTATAGCCCTCTTGCAGGAGTGTATGGCTGTAATCATTATGGAAGACGTATGGACATATTTCAGACTCTTACTCACAACACTCCGCACTCTAAAAGA